>NC_056731.1:1234923331-1234933331 GCF_019279795.1 Protopterus annectens | reverse complement strand
ACAGTTGAGAGTTATGCAGACAGACTGCATGCCATGCAAAACTAGCATGTACACACAAACCCTGTAAAACCAACAGTATTCAATGCATATGACAGCAATACTCACACACTGTTCCTAGGTCTGGAGCCTTATACAAACATGTAGTTGGCCTGTGTCCGCAAGACCTGTTGTAAGAGATATTGCTTCCTGCTGTCTAGAACAAAGCTACCCACACACAGGAAGGATGTATTCCATATAGGAAGGTAACGGGACAATGCCCACATGATGTAGTCATTTATAGCACTGGGTTGCTATGACATTGGTTATTGGAAGTACTACACAGCTGGCTGCATGCAATTAGCAATTGGGGAACACCAGCTGGTGCAGAGGCCATCACCTGATAATGAGCATCACCTACAAAAGCCAATGTTGCAACCTATTCAAACCAGCTCAATCCCTGTAGTGGAGAGACATCAAGAGAAAGAGAGAAATAAGAAAAATAAATAAAATAATACTAAAAAAACAAAAAATACCACAAACAAAAACAAGGAAGACATACAAGTGGTACACAGAAGAGAGCACAATAATAAAACAGGTATGTGAAACATGTCAGCATGTAATTGAATGCAGTACTTGGTCTGTAATAACAGGATAGATGATGTTGAAAGATTTATATATGCCACCAAGACTTGCTGTAATGATGTACATAGCATCTGCCCCTATGAGCAGTAGGCCATACCTGTCAACTGTGCAGATCTGCACAGAATGTCAAGATTTAAGCTATCATAGTGTTTGTTCTGTTCCTCCAAACATGTCTATTAGTCTGGCAAATACCTGAAGGTGGAAGTAATGAAGTCATGATAGACATATGAGTTTCAGACCCACCATCTTCTGTCCCTATATATATATATATATATATATATATATATATATATATATATATATATATATATATATGTCTACACACACACACACACACACACACACACACACACATACACACACACACACACACACACACACACACACACACACACACACACACACACATATATATATATATATATATATATATTTATATATATATATATATATATAGACATGTTTGTCTACATATATACAAACACACACATTATATGTGTGTGTGTAAAATATATATATATATATATATATATATATATATATATAAAATACATTTTCCCTACTGTTGAATGACTGTGCTGCATGATACTGAGAAAGCATCACACATATCTGCAGGTCAGATGGCTTAGTGGTAAATTACTGTGTATATGGTGTGTAGGGTCCTGGGTTAGACACTTGCAAGGGCTAATAATTAGTTTGCTGGCCGGAACAAGGGCCGTTGGATACAGAGTGATTAAAGCACCTGTAAGCAGTTGTAAGCAGGTGTGAAATGGACAGTTATGTATGGTGTGAATTTTTTGGGGGGAAATGACTGCCCTTTTTTTGTTAAGGTGAGAGTGGGATGTTGGGGAAGGATAGTGGGTATATTTAGGGAGGTAGGTTGGATTGGAAGACAGACAAGACAGCATACAGGGGTGGTATATGACACATGTGGGGGGTAAACACCTTGGACGGGGAGTGGTGTTTGATAATTGGACGCCCATGATCCCCAAATGGAAACAGTGGGACTGAGGTCCCCACCCATGGGCAGTCACCACTGCACCTTCACAGCCCTGAAGGTGGCTGTGTTGGGGGCTGAGGAGGAGGGGCAGGCTGACCCTCTAATTGCACCATGAGGGCCTCAAGCCGGTGTAGCAGACCCCCAAAGTCTCTGCAGAACTCCCTATGCACCAGACCCTGGACCCAACTTCAGGTGACAGGATCCTGTCTGTGCCTGCTCCCGAGGCAGTGAGAACCATCCCCTTAGGTGGTTCCACCTAAACATAGTGCAGGACCAGCAGATGAGAAGGTCACGGGGTGGTCCCAGACATGCTGTGGCCTGGTGCCATGGCCAGATGAGGTGGGAGCGGTGGTTATGCTGTTAATAGTCTTCCCAAACATGCTACTGTGTTGCAGTTTTAGAGCATATGTGGGTTAGTAATAGTCAACACAATCCAGCATTAGTTATAACAGCATGCATAGATATTCCCGTTAACCCAAAACACCAGATTTGGAACAGTTGAATAGCAAACAGAATACATGCATATATGGAACCACAGTGGCCATTACAATGACATGCAGGTTACATTGAAAGCAACAGGCCACCAGTGATAGTGTTTCAACATGGGACATGAATAGAACACATTTCAATATATGTTGCACAATAGGATATATGTCCCATCAGTAGGTTTGGTATAAACATACCCATTGATTTGTGTGTTCAGATTATTGTTGCAGATAGGGTGGGGGGAAAGAGAGATGTCAATTAACAACTATTATATCTTTGCAGTATGATGTCCTCAAACCTTTTTTTCCTGTTTATGTCTGCCAGGTACCATATCCTTTGAGTGTTTCCCTGTTTATACTCCCCAGGAGAATGATATAATAACAAACTTCCTTGTGCAAAATCACAGAACCCTTGTACGTATGGCCCATGATCTGCAGGGAGAGGACTGCCCTGTGGAATGAGCTAGTCCACAGGGTAAACAATGTCAGCCTGCATAACTGCAGTTATAATCAGGTGCAACAGAATTGCACTGATCTCATCTGCCATGCCCGTCAGCATGCTGCTGCAGTTAGTGGGGGAACAGCTAGCCACAGGTGGGGGTCATGTCATCCAGCCCACACTGACACATGCTGAGGAGCTCCTTATCAGCCTTGGGGCACCCGCCCACCTGCCAAGCCAGGAACCTAACGATAGCATTGTGGAAGTGGGTGCTACTCACACAATGGATGATGAGCATGCAGGTAAGTCCCCAGGGCACATTAGTAGATCACTGTTGCTTATCCATCTTCACCCATGAAGTATCTTCATGCATATGTCAGATAATATAGTCTGTTGCTGCATTGTAGTAATGAACAGATGTGCATAATCTCTAGCATTGTGGGTTTGTACTGTTGATGAACTGAAATGCTGTTCCCACCCAGTACCAATGCCACAGGTGTGGCTACTGACATTACATCTTCCACACAACTATGTAGATCCCTCTGGTATACAACTGGGACAGCAGCCTGTAGCTGGTGAATATGAAGTTGTTTTGTTCAGGTTTGCCAATACACTGGCCATGTTATGGCCATGGTATTTGCCATGCACACATTTAACACACCTACCCATAATGCATGCTGTACATATTCACATATTGTTGCTGTTAACTGCGCTGCATCACAGTGGTCACCATGGTGGCATATCTGAAGGGTATGTAAGAGTCCTGCAGTATACCTAACAACCTGTCAGTGCAACATGTGTGGACAGAGATGAACATAATGGTGGGACAAATGGCCTACAGTAGGGACATGCAGAAACATTACCCTTATACAGTGGCTACAACAGTGCATACACCACTATTACAATGACAACTGTTACAGATCTACACAACGGCATATCACAATACCACATTCCACACCTTTTTCAACCTGTAATGTGATTCTAACATGAGCAATGAATGTGCAATATGGAATCCTATGTTAGGACAACAAATATGGGGACTACATACCTTAACAAACACTGGATGTGTGCACACACTCCAAATAACATATTGTGGAAGCAGCTTTTGAGGTACTGACAGCATTCACTCTTCTTGAGTATGTACCTTCCATCAAGTACAGGGCCTCAATGTCATACCAAGTAATGTTCTGCTGTCCAAGAAGTATGTCCATGACATTTGCCCACTCACCTGCAACAGAGGCAGCCATGGCTTGCACACATCTTACAAACCATGGAATGGATCCCATATCCAAAAGGTAGCATTCAGGAGTGGGAGATGAAGACTTACCTTACCATTACATACACCATGGCAAACAGTGCAGACAAGTCATGTATGTGACTATGAAGCATGGAACAACATTAATGTAGAAAATAAACAGATGCCCATCCAAGACAGATGACAGCAGATGTTGCAAACTGGTCATGGAGGCTGCCCAGAAACATGCAGCAACACTGAAGGACTTGCAGGAATGCCTAGCAAGTACTTCCTGTGCAGTACCTGTGTCAACAATCACCTGCACTCTGCATAAGTGTGGCCCATGGGTTAGAGTAATCAGATGGAAGAGTTGTTCCATAAGAAACATCATCCAGGGCTCTCTACAGGTAGCATATGCATAACATCAAGTCTCCCAAAGGCATGTGTTACAATGTGTAATGGTGTACCGAGACCAAGGCTGAAACCTACAGACAGTATTAATAAAGATATATGTGGTTCACAAGCAACACTTCACTCTTCCTCAGGCCCACCATCCCCAGCTTTACTTTGCTGGTCCCAGTGTACACCTTTAGGTTTGCTGTTCATTAAGAGGAACTAGGACGTGTTCTGAATTTGGAACACTGCAAAATGGCACTCATGTGTGGCCCATAGTTGTCAAGAATCTGCAATAAGGCTGAGTATGGGGAGGAGTGTCATCCTGAAACACAACAGTGAACTAAAGCATACATCCAAAGCTCACTAAGAATGGCTGTATCTGAACACAGTCAAGGTCATGAATTGTGCCAGACGTAACCCTGACTCCACAGCAATAGTGAAGGCACTGTGTGACCTCCAAGGGCTGTGCACATGAGCTGACCTTGCAAATCGGCAGTGTTGGGGGAATTTTGTAAGGCGGAGTGGCCAAATAATGGCAAGTGAAGATGCACCATGCTAGTTTACCCTTTCCAGGAATAGTGACTGCTGTAGTTCACTTAACAGGCGCTGCAACAAACCATCATGTTAAGGGTGTGCACACTTATGCAACCCCACATATTGTATGCATCTCAATCAGCATCCACACAACTAACGCATTTGTTTAATACTGCATTTGATTGTACAGGTCATATGTCACATATTAGGTGTGGGTAATGTTAACATATGCAGTATTGTGGCCCCATTGCATATCATGGAAGAGGCTGGCATATCAACGAGGGTGTGTACACTCCTCAAAGCCACAGTAAGCTTTGAAGGTTGCCAGTGTATTTGGATTTTATTGCTCATACATGCACTGCTGATGATGAGATCTGCAAATCAGAGGTCAGGCATTCACTATTGACATCTGTCCTCATATCATCCCAGGTATGTGTCAGACAAACACATGAGGATGTGAGCAACAGAACAAACATAACTGCCACGCATACACACATTCAGCAATGGTGTGTAAACTCGTGAGGTATGGTGCACAGTACATGCCAGGGTGCTGAACAGGTGCACATCAATACTATATACATGAGTGCAGTGTGTTCCAGGGGAAAGGGCATCACCTACTAACACAACTCATGCATCACAGAGACGGATAATGTTGGTAACAAGGATTGATTATAGCTGCAGTGCATGCTGTTGAGTGCCATATGTCATGCATGTTGACTGTTGGGTAATGAGAGGTCTGTGTAATATCTTTGTGGCACATCATCTGTAAGTGTGTGTGTGTGTGTGTGTGTGTGTGTGTGTGTGTGTGTGTGTGTGTGTGTGTGTGTGTGTGTGTGTGTGTGAAGAGGTAAGCAATGATGTACATGTCTTAAATTACATTTCTTGTTTCCCCCCTCACAGGTGGCGAGGTAGGTGAGGGTCCTTCCTGCAGACAAACTGATGTTAGTGTCCATAGAGACTCTGACTATGATGATAGGTATGTTGAGGCACAGGTAGGGTTGTCAGGGGCTGAAGCTGTGCCATCTGTTGACATCCCACTTTTATCCACCCTATCCCCATGCACAGTCACAATGCCTATACATACCCCATCATCAGTGGACATAGATGAGGGACAGTTGGTGGGTGGTGGCATGGGACAGGACAGTGTGGTACTATGGCAAGTGTATCTGTACACAGCAGCCATAGCCAGATGACTGGCAAGGTCCTACACAGGCAGATATACGTGGGTGCTCATAGGAGGGCTGCTGGCCATCATGCCCCTGGCAATAGTGCCACAGCAGGTGTCACCAGACGCATGTTTCAGGCCACCATGGTGGCACAGACATGTATGGAATGTTAAACCAGACAGAGTCTGAGGGTCCAGAGGGCTAGTCATTCTGCTGTACTTGACAACATCCTTGATCTTGCAGGTGCCCAGCGTTTTTTTGCAGAGTTCCTGGATAGATGGTTGGGTGAGATGGTGGGAATCCTCGATTGTGCAATGTCAGTATTAGAGCATATGTTGGGATTGGTGAGACAGCCACGTGGATGTACATAAGCAACACCAACAGGTGGACATCTACATGGACATGCAACAAGTCACAGCTGCTCCCGTAGTGGCAGTACCGAAACCAGCACTGCAGGGGGGTGCTGTCCACACCACAATACAGCTGGCCACGTGCACATGGTTCTGGCCAGTTCCAACAGGGACCCGGATCCAGTGGACATTAGTCATCATATCTGGGCTTATACATCTTAGAACTCGTGGAACTCCTGGCAGGCACAGTTCTCGTGTCCATGGCTGGACATGTTGAACTGCACACCCTGCCATATGCAGTCTGCAGCTGTCCAACAAACCCCTGTATAGGGCATCCACATGGTAGAACTGTGTGCATATACACACACACACACACACACACACACACACACACACACACACACACACACACACACACACATCACCAACACAGCTAGGGTACCTCCATATCTACACACATCACATCTGCACAGTCCAGTTGATAATAAAACCCCCTAACACACGCACATGATGTCAACAAAATGGCTCAACACAGGGCTCTGGCAAACCCACAACACGCCCTGTGCATATGATGATATCTGTGCCACATCCCTGTCATCCATACCATTGATGCAGGGACATGCTAATATGGTTCTGATGTAAAGGGTGAATGTACTAAGGTTTAGCAACGTAATGCTGTGTAACATGTTTTCAGCTGGAAAGTTTAATGCTTACATGTCAGGATGTGTAGCTGTCCAACTATGATGTATTATAGCTGTTATTAACACTGATGGATTGTGGTCTCCATAATGTATTCAGTTTGTGTTGTAGGTGTCTATGTGTCAGATGATATTGGTCTGCTTTTTTTTCCTACAAGGGATATTGCACTGTGTTGACACATTGACTGTGTCATATCCTGGGTACAGCTGAATACAAGTAACAGATCTGTATAACAGTTACTGCATGTGCCACATGGCTGATAGGCCTGAGGGGTGTATACAGGTGAGCGCATGGTGGCTGATGTCAACAGCCCTTCTACAGTGGACAATGCTAAGTGTACTGGGTGGCACACACCAAATGTTTGTGAATAATACACACACATACACACAGAAGCTTTGGCGTTGATGCAATACACAGAGAATACTGTACACACGGATGTACTTAATTTTGCAGTGAACTCATTTTAGCCTATGTAATTCCACAAAGACAAAATAGTCAAAACATCACATCAGTAAGTAATCAGTCTGCCAGTTTAATGTCATTGACGATGGTACTGGCAGGATATATGTCCTCTTCCCCAATGTAGTGTAATCCTGGAGTTGGAAAACATAGGTGTGCTGGTGTGGGTGGCACGGCCCTCCACTTTGGAGGGAGTGGGGTGGTGTACGACTACACATAGTGTGATTGACAATTACTTAACCTGCTAACATAAACTGTACAGTATTACAACAGACTAAGTGGGGGGATACACACAACAATACCCCAATGAGGGTGGCTGTGCCCACAACATCCACACCCAACTATATATGCCAACTCCAGTATTGCTGTACAGCTGCCCAGTGGAGAAGAGGGCATTTACACATCTACTACTAGTTTTGATGGAATGAATTTCCACAAGATGATTCCTTTGAAATATTAGTGTTTGCCAGTCAGTTCTCAGACAGATGACCTCCTGGGACATATATATTCTGCAAACTGAAGTAGATCCCTTCACATACACACACACTTACTTGGCAAAGCTGAAAGTACAACCCTTACCTAGGTACTTATTGCTACTAATGTGTTTGGCCTTAATTGCACACACCACACAGCTTTTAGGATAAGGTATGTCCTGAGTTTCTTATTAAGTGAAGAACATCATTAGGCCTTGTACAGCATGGTAATGGGGGATGTACTGGGTGTTAATGAACAATACATAGTATGACATACTGTCATATATGCATTGACAAAAACACTACACAGTCATAGACACATATGAGAGACCTGGATTTATCAGTGCTAACCACCATGTCAGTGAGTCCATTCTGTTACAGATAATTTGCACACAGCACATGCATAATTGGGCTAGATAGTGTGATCAGTTACCATGTTTGGTTGCTGATGACAGTGGTCCTCATACAGTGGACCCTGGAACATGTACTGAGGGTACCATGGTGTAAAGACAGTATACCCAGCACCCACACCCCACAATGGATATTATACTCACTGAAACCCATGATAATGCTCTGACATACCCACAATCACACATTGACCAGAACTGCAATACAACCCCTTGTCTATCTAATCAGTGCTACTACAGGGATATGCATTTATTGCACATGCCACAGGGATAGTAGGGTGAGGGTTTGTCATGGCTCTCCTAATTTCAGCAACATCACTATCCCTTATAATGTATGGTAAGGTGTATTGTATTTGGAGAATGTGGCCTCAGAATGCTGTATCCTACAAATATACACACTTGCACACATACACACACTCTTGCCAGGACTCAGAGGGTAACCCATGCCTATCTACCCACTTGTACAACAGTGTTATGCTGGCACTGCAAGCTCCAGGTAGCCCATAGGGTTAAGAGTGTAACAAGGTACATTTAGTGTCCATTATAGCAGCAGCCATTTCTAACTATGGCAATGGGGGGTGTCGTGGATGAGAAGGCCCTTGGGGTATTATCAACTAGAAGTTTACAAACACACAGACACTATTATTCTAAGTAATGCAAACTGACAAATTTGTCAGTATGGGGGTCTATAGGTGCAGGTGTTCCTAGGTGTGTACCATAATAATATCCATGGAGAGATGAGAAGAGTAGGAGATGTGGGTACAGTGGTATCATGCCACCTGACATTTGTCAGCAGGCCATCTATCAACTGATGCCACTTGAGTGATCCCCAGGGTGACAGTTAAATGCAACATCCAATCATCTGGTTTTCTCTTGCAGAGGGCCAGTGATGTGCTCCAATTGACATGAATACAACATATATTACATAACATGGCCAGTGTCTGGGTTGGAGACTTGTAGCCAAGCATGATCTGTTGACTGTGGTAGTCTACTTGAGATATCCATGGCATGTGGTGCATACAGTGTGGGGTATCCTAGCTGTGGCATTCCTAACACAGCTGGACAGACATGTCAGTGCCGGTCAAGCATAGATTGCCTGTAAGCAGCCAAGATGGATATCTGATATCTGCACATCTGTACAGATGACAGTCAGAAATCAGCTAGCCAACAGGTTATGCATTAGGATGACTGTTTTGAGAGATAGACGTCTGTATACAATCTGCAATCTGTTAACAACAGTAAAGCAATGATACAATGCATCAAAGTGTGACTGCATAAATCCTGGGATACTACACATGTATGAAACACATACAAATAGAAAAGATTGTTGTATTAGCCATATATACTTAGGTGTCCCTTACAGTATACTCACACCCCTTGCTACTGTAATGACAGCATATAAAAGCATGTTATGTACATGGAATTAAATACACTTATTAACTATTTCATTACCCTGCTATTTTATCAGTCTGGAATGTGATCACTGGTTACCAAGGCTAAGTTATGTTTAGCAGTAGTAAGCATTGCTTAAATGTAATACGCTAAGCATATATTCACAGTGGTAAGGAAAGCCTACACTGTGTAAGCACCTTTTCATTTAACCGTACATTAGCAGGGCTTACCGTCATGCAAACCCACTTAAAGATGCTCAAAACTATCTTAACCACTCTGTATCCAAAAGTCTGTGTTCTGTCTAGCAACAAAATGAACAGCCGTTGCAAGACTTGAACTCAGGAC
>NC_056731.1:1234918331-1234920831 GCF_019279795.1 Protopterus annectens | reverse complement strand
CACTGAGAAAGTTTTGTGCACAGAACCAGTATGCACCCTCCACATATATTTAAGAGTGTAGCACATAGCCAGTTACTTAGAGCATCGAGGCTTAATGCAAGAACAGAGGATTTTGAACAATGAGTCAACATTTTATAGCGAGAGGTTGCCATAAGGATGAAATTAATAAAACTAGAGATATGGTGGTTGAAATGAGGGAAAACACAGCTAGACCATATTTTTCTAAAATGAATAATATGTCAGTACATACAACACATAAAAAGAAAATAAAATAAGATGTCGTCTGTTTTATTTCACTGATGTGAGGTTGTATAAAAATATAATTGAAAAGCACTGGAAAATTTTGATGACAGATAAAGAGATTAGTTCCTTACTGGAACCTAGACTAAGTTTTGCACATAAGAATATGCACTCTTTAAAGAGAAGACTGTTATTTTAAGAATGAAAATATAAGGAAAAGAGATAGACAGATCTGTCCATGTGGGAGATGTTTCATGTGTAAATATATAAGTAACAGTAGTAAGTTTTTACATCCTGACACAGGCAGGGAATATGTATTTAACATTTCAGCTACATGTGCTTCAGAACATATTATTTATTTGGCCCAATGTTCAGTATGTTTTTGTTTCTATGTGGGAAAAACAGATAGAGCCCTTAGAAAGCGTATCAAGGAACATATGTACCAGATACAGAAAAAAAAGTGATGTTAGTGCATTGTTTATACATATTAGAGTGAATGACAACACAATTTTACTTTTTTAGTTATAAATAAAATATATGACAACATCAGAATGGGGGACATTAGAAACAGTACAGAACAGCTTGAGGCAAAATGGATTATAAGACTGAAAGCAGATTCTGGGCATGGGCTAAATGATTGGATACCCATAATCTTAAAGCAAGACCATTGAATAAATGAAATGTGAAGTCATTTTATGACATGCTTACTTACATTAAGTATTCATGAATTTTAACAGTATGTGTTTATATTTGAGCACATTTTTATGTTTCTATATTTATATGTGTATTTTTTATATATGTATTCTTTATACATGTTTTTTTTTATGTGTTTGTTACGCATTATACTTTTTAGAATTATGTTTACACAGTGAAGGACTGAATGTTTTTACTTAATGAAGGATATTTCTTTAAGACGATTGCAGCTTAATTAGTTGGTGAAGGTATATAAGTTGCACAGTAGACAGCATGCATTTGTATCTAATGAAGCAGAAGTTATATGTGGAAGGGCTTATATGTCTGTGGTTGAATAAAGAAGAGTTTTTTTACACTGGAACTACCTGCCATTTTTTGCACTACACGTGTTTTACATTTAATTGCAATTTTCCTGGTGGACTGAAGCCTCTAGTAAGGAAGGTATGTTTTTTTACTTGTATATGTATATGTGTTTCTATACATATATATATATATATATATATATATATATATATATATATATATATATATATATATATATATATATATATATATACGTATATATATATATATATATATATGGCTCTACTGTAAAAGAACGAAAATCCACTTGTTCAAAAACGAACAGTGGATCCTCTGTTACACAAAAGTGCACTTAAGCGAAAGTGCACTTCCACGAAGCATGGTTCAATGAACTGTTTAGGGAAACTGAAGCGCCGAGGCACAATATAGTGAGGAATAGGGAATTTACCTGTTCCCCACTGTAGTGCGATCTCGGAGTTGGTATATTTAAGTGGGGGGGTGTAAGTAGGGGGGTGTAATGTTAGTAAGCGTTTTCTGTTTTCTTTTTTTATCTTTTTATCGGTCGTTGAACCGAGTTTCGCGAAAGTGCACTTTCGCTTAACTGAGCAGTCTACTGCTCTTAAAAAAGCAGTAGACCCATGTATATATATATATATATATATATATATATATATATATATATATATATATATATATATAGATATATATATATACATACATAGGTTCATAGGTTCATATGTAAGTACTAGACTATCTGCCCTGGAGCATTTATAAGCCTAGCCACAGAGTGATGGCTTTCATCTCCCCATTAGATTAGTAACCTGGGCCTCTGTCTAACAGGGCTCCGGAAGTGATCCCAGGGTAGAACTTATGATTACTCATCCACTCATCAAGATTTCTCTTGAAGAGGGCCAGAGAGGAGCTCTGTCAAATATGGATTGGGATTCTATTCCAGAGTGAGGGAAGTCACTGGGATAGGAATCTACCCCTCCAGTATGTCCTGTTTATTGTTGTGCATAGGTTCAATTCGCGAGAATGAGTGGTTCTGAGGGATCTCGTTTTTTTGAGGTGAAGCATGTCCATTAGTTCAGGGTTTGACATGGCCCTATAGGTCAGACATGGGTCACCTCTGAGCAGACGGTAAGTGAGTGAGAAGAGCTGGAGCTTTTTTAGTCGTGCTTCATAGGGTAATTGTTAAGGCCCTTAATCCTCTTAGTGAGGTACTTCTGTGGTCTTTCTAGTTGTTGCAGGTGTCTAGTGAGAT
>NC_056731.1:1234823331-1234913331 GCF_019279795.1 Protopterus annectens | reverse complement strand
ACCCCTACCTGATTCTGTATTGCTATTACAGTGGTACACAGTTATTGCACGTGCCACAGAGCTTACATGTTGGAGAGTTGTCCAAAGGTATCTTTGAAGGTGAGTAACATCAGCAACAGTGCTAAAGGAGGGGTAAGGGAAGTGTAGTAAGTGTGAATGTCCACAAAAGCAGGTGTCAACGAAGACACACACACACACACACACACACACACACACACACACACACACACACACACACACACACACACACACACACACACACACACACACACACACACACACACACACACACACACACACACTCTCTCTCAGGGAAACACACAGATTATCACAGTCAGCAGAATCAGAATTAGAACTCCTACCTAACTAGTGTGTTATACTGCAGTATTACGCAGTTATCACACATGCCACTGAGCTTATATGGCTGAAATATGGCCAGAGGGTTATTTCAAGGTGAATGGCATCAGCAGGCATGCTAAAGTAGAGCAATGGGAGGTGTAGTGAGTGTGAATGGCTTCAAAATCATTAATCTCCACACACACACACACACACACACACACACACACACACACACACACACACACACACACACACACACACACACACACACACACATTTACTTGCTAGTACTGAGATGCATAGGTTCATTGCTTCACAGATGTGTAGTAGGTGAATGGGCCTGAAGGCTGTGAAGGCTAGGCAAAGGGAATACCTTGGCATCAGGACACATGACAATAGTCTCCAGTGTGGCTCAGGGGTGTAGTACCTGGAGTGATCCCCACAGGTGGGTATTGTATTCACCCTCCACTCATCTGGGTTACTATTTTAGGTGGCCAGTGATGTGCACTGCTTCCCATGTATGTGATCTATATTCCATAACATGGACAGTGTCTGAGTTGTGCACATGTCCCACATGCATGTTCCTTGACATGTGGAAGTGTAGTTGAGGTCTCTGGGGCATGTTGCATGGACAGATTGTTATCTTCTGATGTAGCATTCCTAACCTCATTTGGTTAGACCTGGCTATGAAACTGAGGGCGTGCTTGCACGTACATTGACAGCATGATACAGGCATTCATTGGAGTTAGTGGCGTCTGTCCATACAGGGCATGTGTATAAGGCATGCTATTCCCTTTGTGGGTTACATTTGCAGACTCTACAGTTATTGCAGGCATCCAGTGGGGAGCACAGCAAAAGGGCCACTGTAAGCATGTTCTTTTACATGTTGGATAACACACACTTGGGAGATGAAACACATCACAGTACTTTCTGATGTCAGTGGCACTGTTGTGGTCAATCGGCATGTAGTCCACTGCAATCACACCATGGTTACTATCTGTGAGGCAATATGTATGGAACTAACAATATAGTGGTTATTGCCTAGCCAAGTGTGTTTGTGTATGAGACATGGGTGGAGAGTGTTCTCTGAGGAATAGAATGGATGTCTATATTGTTCACTAATCCATAATGTCACATGAAGGGCTATGGATTGTCTACACCAGCCTCTCTGGTGTTTGATATCTGTTGTCCTTGTAAGGTTGACATTGTGGCATATACTAGGTCCTCAACATAATAATTTAGCAAACCCACCACACAATGGAGCCTGTTATTACACAATCACAGCAACCTCCCCACAGGATACTGATGACAGACACACATGCCAGTGTTGAGATTCAACCCCCTACCTATGATATGCATTACTACTATAGTATACAACATTTATTGCACACCCCATGGAGCTTATAGGATGGATGTTGTCCCAAGGTACTTCTAAGGTGAGGAACATCACCAGCCCATGTAAATACTGGCATTGGATGATGTAGTGGGTGAGAGATCCCAAAGATAATTCTATCCTAAACACAGATTTACCAGGGGTGATGTTCAAACTTCTATCAAACAATCTTTACAGATAATTAAGTTACGCATTTACCACATGCACCACTGACCTAACATGGTTTAGGGTTGGCAACAGGTACTTCTAAGATGGATGATATCTGCAATGGTGTTAAAGTCAGGCTCTGAGACATGAACTGGGTGTAAATGGGGCCAAAATCTTTGAGGTACACACACAATCATTTGCCAAAGATGAGATTCAAACCCATACCTGTGTAGTTACTGCTACTACATTGTTCCACATTTATGGTACGCACCATGGAGCTTACATATTGGAGGCATCTTCACAGGTATCTTTGAAGATGACTAACATCAGCAGCAGTGCTAAAAGAGGGGTAAGGGGAAAGTAGTAAATGTGAACGTCCATAATATCAGGTATTATCAAGGACACACACACGCTCTCACACACACACGCTCTCACACACACACACACACACACACACACACACACACACACACACACACACACACACACGCACACACACGCACACACACACACACACACACACACACACACACACACACACACACACACACACACACACACACACACAGTTTTCATGTCTGGGATTACAACTTCAACTCAACTAGTATATTATACTGTAGCATTACACAGTTATCGCATGCACCATAGAGCTGGCCATTCTCCAGAGGGGTATTTCAAGGAGTCTGACATCAGCAGGCTTGTAAAGTATGGCAATGGGAGGGTTAGTGTCTGTGAATGACCTCAAAATCTTTAATCTCTACACACACACATACACACACACACACACACACACACACACACACACACACACATGGTTTCACAGTTGCCATGTCTGGGATTAGAGCTCCTACCTAACCAGTATGTTACACTATAGCATTACACAATTATTGCATGTGCCACAGAGCTTATAGAGTTGGCCCTTGTCCAAAGTGTCTGATATCAGCAGGCTTGCTAATGTAGGGCAATGGGAGGCGTAGTGTCTGTGAATGGCCTCAAAATCATTAATCTCTACACACACACACACACACACACACACACACACACACACACACACACACACACACACACACACACACACACACACACACACACACACACACACACAGTTTCCATGTCTGGGATTAGAACTCTTACCTAACTTGTATGTTATATTACAGCATTATGCAGTTATCACAAGTGCCACGGAGCTTATAGGGCTGAGACTTGGTCAGAGGGTTATTTCAAGGTGATTGACATCAGCATGAGTGTTAACATGGGCAATGGGAAGTGCAGTGTGTGTGTGTGTGTGAATGGGCCATAAACCATTCCTCTGGAAACACACACACACACAACACTCAGTCACACACAATTTTACAATTGACAGGACTGGATATACAAATGCTAGATGAATACTGATTTGTACTATCATGTTACACAGTTATCACAAGCACCACAGACACTGTAGGCCTGAGGGCTACCAAAAGCAAATGTCTACAGTGATTGACATCGGCACATCATGTGATATTGGTCAACTGGATGCGTGGTGGGTGGGACAGGCCTCATGATGGAAATCTCTCTGTTACTGTCTGTCTCTCTCTTCCTCAGATCTGTGTGTGTGTATTTTTGACCTATTATAGTGTGTTGGCCTTGGATATGTGTGAGTTTTCTTATCCAATGTGTGTGCAAAGCATGAATGGTGTGCAATGTGGTGTATGTGAACAGACACCTGCGACTGACAGATATGTATAGTCCACTGTTGTTGTCTGACATGGGCTTCATTTCTCTAAGTGTAGTAGCATGCCCAGTATGACCTTCTGTATTGAGTCTGTGAATCCATTCCAGGTAGGTTTTACTCCAGTCCAGGACTTTGTGTTCTACACCTACAGCTAGCAACCTGCTTCTGCAGGATATCTGTAGATAGGTTGACAATATGGAGTCACAATGGGTGAAAGATAGTGGAATACTGTAACTATTGTGTCTGTGCTGCTTGTGTTACATGGTTGGTGTTAGCAGAGATATTCAGACATATGTACTGTTTTACACAGTGATGTATTATGTCATCATCTACTGACAGATATTCATATTTGCTCACAGTTATTAATGAATGAAGCTGTGACCAGTATTGGGGTCGGCAGCCTACATATTCTTGCACACTCATGCCATTCTGGAGGGGTAGCTGCAGACACTTGCTGATGGGTTTGCGTAAATGGTCCAACACCATGGTACTGTGGTGGATGAGGATCCCCTGCTTGTACATCTGTCGACATAACAGAATGACCATATCCTGCTGTGACCATATCTCTCAGCTGTGCAGATTCACCCAGGTTACCCAGAGGCAGGGCTCATATATCTGGTCAGTTCCCCTTCACATTGTGGTTTACAAACAGGTTTATAGCCACCCATTAGTGAGTTTGCAGGCCAGGGTAGTATGGGCACACAGAGTTTCAGACTTCACACGCTCCATGGTGTCCATGCTTCTACACCCCCACTATGTTATTCTATCCTCTTCCTAACATTATGCGGGCAATATCTGAGAAGTATCCCTATAGTTGTCCTTTCATCCCAGTGGTATTTAGGAGTCGGTCCACAGTTCATGCAGTTGGACATGGTGGGCATGCTACTGGGATTTGTCAACATGGCCTTGCATTTGTGCTCTGTGGACTGTGTTAAGTGGTTAGTTGAGACCCCATGAGATAACATACATTGGCAGTATGGGTGAGGCACAGGCTTTTGACAGAGGACTGTAAGGCATTTGGTAGTGATGCAGGCCATCTGTAGCAGGCCAGTGCATTCTGTCTCTCCTACAATCCCGGGCTGTGAACCACTGGATTCCCCTGGGGTGACAAGGTAAGTGTGCAAGGTGTTAATGGCAATAGTTCCTGTCCATATCAATCCATTGTTCTGAATGCTAGCAGGATGCTGCTTACAGCTAGGGGCACACCTGCATGGGACACCTCTTCAGCATGCTGAATTCTGTGGTTATTCCCATACAGAAGTGGGGGTTGTACTGTACTCATTCCCAACAGCAGGGATATGATCAGTGATAAACCTGTGGCTGATGGTGGGGTGAGCTGAGTGCATGTGTGATATGGAAGCTTCTTACAGCTGATTCACATATATACCTGGGACATTCTCCTTATGCTACCTTGTGCAGGGACATAGGCAGTCTCTTATTACTTCATAACTGTGCCTTTTGTGGTCTGCCAGTGATTGGCCAGTCTACATTAGTATTCCATACTACACAGACAACTAATGTGCTGCTAACCTGTATGTACAATTCCAAAGTTGTGTGCAGTTGACAGTTACATTTTATGTACTCTGTCTAGGGTACTTTCTCCTGTGTACTGTGTGTATGTCTGGGCCCACATTCATGGCATGCCGATCTTTCAGATGGTGACAGATATTGACAGCTATACAGTTAGTATGGATGACTGCTGAATTGGGTCTTGCTGGGATGCATTGTAGTTGGCACTGCAGTTGAAAGAACATGGCCCTGTCATCAACAGTACTGGCCATAGGCCACCAAGACACAACCCTCCATGCCTACATGCTGATCACTTCCACATAATATACAACACAAAACAACCTAATACACAGACCCCTGCATACTGTACACATGCAACAATCTATCATGTAAACTGGGCCAGCTCAGGTAATCTGTGCTCCACTGTTATTAAACCCACATGTACATGTTACTGCATTTCTACAAAGGTTTGTTGGGGGGAACACCTTACAACTGTAAACATTTGCTATGACTGTACTGGTATTTCAGGTACTCTGTTGGCTTCCATTTCGTTTTGTATTCTGACCGATGATGTAGACTAGAGGCATAACAGTAGAGTACAGATCTTAGGTTTTATTGCCCTATATTTCAGTCTGAGACTTCTTACCCTTCAGAGCTAATATACAACTGCCTGACCTGTTGGAGTCTGTCTTTGTAGGTTGGGAGGGGGACTGTTCTCCATTGCCATCAACTGGAAGCCTTAGCACAGCCTTTCTTTATGGTCATCTACACCTGTACTTCTGGCTGAGGCTGTTGTTGGGTATGTGAGCTTCACTGACATGCATGTGTGTGTCCTATGGACACACATTTGGGTCACCACATGTGCTGCAGTAGTATTTGTCACATTGTCTAGTGCTGCCTACTTTGTTGACAGCAGTATTTGTTATGGATTTCATGCTGCCCATATAGGTGTCCACTATCTGCTGCCATCCCATTCAGCCACCCTTTTCCCTTGCATGCTCACATCCACACCACAGATACAACTAGCAGAACATACTACTCCATTCAGCAATTGATAGGAAGAGTGACTTACCTTGTGGCTGTTCCAGTATTGAGGATGGTGCTGGAGGGCTGACTATGTTGGATGCGCATAGTACACTCCCTATACATGGTAAAACACAGGAAGTGTCATGTTTGGCATCTCTTTTACTGCATGCATGAGTCAGAGAGAGGTGTTATTCCCTGGGTTCCTACCATGTCAGTGTATGTGCTATGCAAGGCCTCTTTGCCAAAGCCTGGGCATACTGGTCATGTCTCCTTCTGCCTACATTTGCAGGCTCAGGTTGTTCCTCCTTCGAGTCACTCTGTGCCTGTGCTGGCCTTGGCAATGGTGGGTGGCTGTGTGGCCCTTCCTCGTGCTGTTCCTGCTGCAGCTGTTTCCACAGGATCAAATTGTGTAGCATGGCACATACAATGAAAATTTGTGTATATCTAGCTGGACAGCACCGCAAGGCTCCACTAGATATGTCCAGGCACCAGAACCATGACTTGAGCATCCCAAAAACATGTTCTATTATGATTCTGGTTTGTGCGTGTGCCTCATTATGGAGTTCTTGTTTGGGTGTGTGTGCATTTCTGATGGGTGTCATCATCCACGCCTCCAGTGGTAACCATCATCTCCCACTGTGTGGCCATATGGGATGTCCCCACTGGCAAATCTCTGGTACAGCAGTGTCAAATGCCAAATGTGGGAGTCGTGAAAGCTTCTAGGGCTACCAGCACACACATTCATGATAATGCCCTGGACATCACACATAACCTGGCAGTTGATGGAGGGTAAGCCCTTGCGATTTATGTAGACCCTACCCTGCTCACCAGGTGGATCTTTGATGTGTATGTGCGTGCAGTCTATAGCACCCACTACCTCAGCGTATTCTGCTATTTGGCAGAAGAGACGCATATTGCTGGTCAACACCTCACAGGTGTTGAGGAACTATATGTGTTCACCAGCATGTGCTGACATGGCATCCAGGAATTGGTGGAGTACCCTGGATGTTGATGACTGTGAGATCCCCGTGATATACCCAGTTGGCCTTTGGAAGGTACCAGTGGCTAGTATTCTTAAGCCTACACATACCTTGGTATCCATTGAGTTGGATTCCCCTCTGTTGGTTCTGTATGTGAGTCATGGCCAGCACAGCTCAGCAATTTGTTGTAGGAGGTCCCTGTCCACCTTATAGCGCTCCACTATCTTCAGCTCATGTTGCCCCTGTTAGGTTACCCTGGGTCTGTACACTCTTCTCCTTCTCCTCACTGTGGGTTGGACATCAGCATTCTCATCCTCACCACGCTCAGCCTCTTCCACATATTGATGTATGAGAGAGACAGCAGCCTCTACACCGGTTGTGTAGGGTTTGTGGGAAAAACTAGAGTGAAAGGTGCTTGCATAGTTTATAGTAGAGTTCTGGGTGGGCTGCTGCCTGCATAACTGGCTGATTCTGATGCACTTCATCTGCCAGCTATGCTAGTTCTTCTTGATTGCCTTCCTATTGCTGTTTTCCCTTGCCATTGCCTTCCCATTAAAGCCCTGAGGTGCACTGCACATACCCAGTGCTCACATGTGAACAGCACTGCTATTTCCTGTTTTTTTTTTTTTTGTTTAAAACCCTCTGCGTGTCGTGCACACCCATTTAGGCAAAACACTGCTAGGCAGCCTCAGACATGCCCCCTTCCTTAGCTGTGCTTAGCTAAGGGCAAACACAGGCCACAGAGCTCCAATAAGCTTACAGCATGCATGCCACTCCCCCTTATGAGGTCATCTACCTCTTATGCTTATACCATGGTGTTGCTGAACCTAGACGGTTGTGTGCAAGCTAACACTGAGGGGAAATCTGTGATTTAGTATTAGTCCCCTCATTTGTATAAAACCGAGTGCTAATGCATGGTTATAAAACTGACACTCAGCCTTCCCCCTTAGCAACCACTATTCCATGCCATTGTTGTCTTATGCATGCCATTGACTATTATGGCAGAATGCTGATTTTGGTTTAAAAGCTTATTTCCAACTTTATGTTATTTTTTTCGGGCTGATCCCATTTACGCACCGCTGCCCTAAGCTTAAATGGCCGAAATCGCCCCCCAAAAAGTAAAAGTTATTTTTTATAATTTTGCAACTATTTCCTATGCCAATGGCCATATATCTGGCCATTGGCATGCCTACTACATTGAATACATGCTTTCTTTGAAGCTGTCATGCCTCCGTTTTGTAATTTACAGAAATGTATTCGGTTAATAACCGAATACATTTCTGTTCTGCAGTTACACTATTCCTGCACAGATGCCTGCCTGGATCATTAATTCACCTCATTTGCATGTTTTTCTCCAGCAAATGGGGTAATTAGCATACAGGAGCTGTGTCTGTGCAGGAATAGTGCAGGAGCACTTGTGCAAGTCCCGGGAGCTCGTTCCTGGATCACTTGCCGGCCATATTGAGTGCAGCAGCTCTTGCACTATTCCTGCACACCATGCAAAGCTTGCTGAATCCTGGGGAATATGTTTGTCACTCTTAAAATCAAAACTAGTGAGAAAGATTCTCAGTTTATCCAAGAAGTCCCACAAATCTTTAATTTATGATTTAAGTCTTTGTGTTACAGGATTTAAAACAGCATCTAACACTAAGAGAATTCCTTCAGTAATATAGTTTGAAGAAGAGACTATGGGTCAAAAAGGGGCATTTTTTTTGGTCCTTGTGGATTTTTGGTATTCCAAACAAGGTCGTAATGATATGTTTTTCTATCTAACAAAAATTATAAATATCAAAGTTTAATCCTTATTCATAAGATTGTCATATAAAAAAACATGCATTTCTTTGGATCTTTTTTGTATTACACTAAACTAATCTGTTAATATTCTTCTGTGTTGCTTAACATGTTCAACATACTGTTAACATATTGGTCACTATTCATTACTACTAATCTCCCTCCCTTGTCACTTTTCATTATTCTGAGTTTCTGATTATTTTTTATTTCCATCAAACACTTTCTTTCATCAGTTGTCATATTAAAATATTTATAACATTTACTTTTTGCTAATACAGCTCTAATTTCAGTCTCATAGATGCCTTCAAACACTTTCAATATATTTAGCAGGGTTGGGTTAAAACATGCTTTGAGTATATCAAATTTCATAATATCAGCTCTTAAAGTGTCCATTATTTTTTTATTGTTGTCTTTTAACAGTGCTAGCAATTTTAAGCCAGCCTGGTTGAAAAAAATCAACCAGAACAATATACAAACTTAGTAAATTAGCAGATGAAATTTATAGCAAAATATATGAGAGATACCCCCTATATTAAAGGTAGCATTTAGAAATAATGTAATAGCTGGGGAGGGATGAACAACATCATAGAGTAACTTGTAATTTGGAAATGTCAGTTGACAGTAAAGAAATTAGGACAATAATAGAAAATAACAGGAAGATATTAGAAGGGAATAAATACTTGTTTGAGGTTGTAGGTAGTAAACCCAGTTTTGTTTATATTAATAATTATAATTTGAAATAACTGATGTTCGTCGTCTCCCATTGCTGCAGTCCTGACAAATGGGTACTCCGCTGCCCACCATCGGCCCGAATACCAAAGGGCTAGAACTGGCGTCGGTCACGGGCACCTGAGACTGACGTAAGTACTTGTCAGTACAAATGCGCATGACCGACGCCATAACCTCAGTCTTTCTTGCCACATGGTCCTCAGCAGAAGCAGTTTTTGCAAGTGCCGTTCGGCGTTCTGGAACTGTCGATTTTCGAGTTTCAGACCGGATACCAAGTTGGCTAAGTACCCTGTTGGGAACATTTTTTGTCTTTTTCTTGCCTCGGTATTGCCGGATGTCAGAAAAAGTTAATAACTGTATTTCTTGTGGGAAACAGATTCCTCATAGGGATTACCATTCACTCTGCATTCCTTGTTTAGGGCCTGAGCACGACGTTGTTGGGTGTCGCTTTTGTGCTACTTTTAACAAGCGTACTATTAAACGTCGGTTGGACTGTGCTAGGCTGGTGTTTGGTAAACGTTGTAATTATAACATGCCGTCGGATTCTCCGACGACTGGTTCTTCTAAGAAGCGCAAAGATAAGTCTTTGCGGTCCAAACAGGATGAGGCATCCACTCCGGACGTCGGTTCTGTGGAACCGCTGACTGCTTCAGTGGCTCCTTCTGACAGTTTACCAGTGTGTCTAGGGGAGCCTTTGTTACTGCAGGTAGTGGCTTCTCCTGTGTTAGGCCAGGCTGAGGGTGCTTCTTTGTTGTCAGTGGCTTCCTCCCCTCATAGGGTAGTTAGACCTCCTCCTTCTCAAGGCAAAGGCCATTCTAAATCTAAGTCTATCCCTGCTGGTGCTAATCCCCAGGGTCCAGCTCCTAGGAAGCACATGTTAAAGATGGCTGAAGATTTGATTACTTTAATTAGGGGTTCCATGCCCCCCCCTGTGAAGAGGCCCAGGATAGACACAGAGTTGGAGGGTCTGGTTCAGTCTTCCAATGAGTCAGATTCCTCTGTGGAAGAGCTTCAGGATTTCCCTCCCTATTCTGATTCGGAGGCTGAGGACGTTACTCCCTCTGCGTCCCCTCCAGAAGATTTTTCTTTCTCTGAAACTTTGCATTCCATGAGGGAACATTTCCAGTGGGATGGCCAGGATTATTCTGATTCTCGTAAAAGGCTGAGAGAATTCTTGTTTTTACCTCAGCACAGGCCTTTGGCTATTCCCCCTGTACTGGATGTTGTTCAGGATGTATTTTCTGAGGCTGTCCTTAACCCAGATTCTCTGCCCCCTGCCCCAGTTAAACCAGATAGATACTACAGGGTTCCGGAAGCACACAAGTACTTGTATAAGAGTCCTAGGGCTGATCCAGAAACTATTTCTCAAGGCCCCAAAGGTGTTAAGGCTTCTGTGGTTAAGAATCCGGTTCCTCTGGACAAGGATGCTAGGGCCCTGGATAGGTGGGGTAAAAAACTGTATACCTCTTCTACTTTGGCTATGAGAGCTTTAAATTGTCAATTTCATATGCTCAGGTATCAGAATTATTTGCTAAGTCAATTGAAATGTAAAGTGGATGCTTTGTCTGAAGGTGTTGACTGTAAGGAGCTTCAGGATTTAGTGCATGCTTCAGACCAGGTTGGTAAGCATTCTTTGCAGTGTGGTTTTGATGCTTTACAAGCTTCTTCCAGGGTGGCTGCTACTAGTTCTGTTGTTCAGACATGCCTGGCTTAGAGATCAGTCCTTGTCAGAGCATGTTAAGGCTCGCATTATGGATGCTCCTTTGCAATCTGATGTTCTTTTTGGCCCTCCAGTGGAATCAGTTTTGAAAAAAATGGAGGAAAAAGCTAAGTCTATGCAGACGGTAAAGGACTTCTTACAGGTTCAGCCCCCTAAGTTCAGTAGGAATTGGCCTGCTAGGGGATGGTCTTTTCCCTCTTTGGATTTTCATTCTAGGGGCAGGTCGAGGCATGGTAGAGGTAGGGCTTCCTCTCAGGGCCCTGTTGCTTCTAGGCCTTTGAATTCTTTTACCCCTTCTGCTGGGGTGGGCAGGGGTCAGTCCTTTCGAAGCAGTCCCAATGACCTGTGTCTTCAGCTGCCGGACTCTGCTTTGCTGGCAGCTCCTCTAGGAGGAAAACTGGGACTTTTCAAAGGGAATTGGCATTTGGTTACCCAGGACAAATGGGTATTGGACATTATAACTCGAGGCTACAAGTTTTATTTTCACACATTCCCTCCTTTCAAAGGTATGCCGGATGTGCCTCATCAGCAAAGACTGGAAGCAGGCACAGATTTTTTCTCTGCTCGGTTGGGAGCAATACAGGCAGTTCCTTCTGTGGACAGAGGCACGGGTTTTATTCCGTCTTTTCTTAGTGCCAAAGAAGGAAATACTTGGAGGCCCATTCTGGATTTATCCATTCTAAACACCTTTCTGGAAATTCCGAAATTCAAGATGTTGACACTGCAGCAGCTGTTGCCTATGCTAGGCAGAGATCACTGGATGGTGACTTTGGATCTCAAGGAGGCCTATCTTCACATTCCTATCAGGCCCAGTTGCAGGAAATTCCTGAGGTTTCGGACTGGGAATTTGCATTATCAGTTCTCTGCATTGCCCTTTGGCTTATCTACTGCCCAGGGTATTCACAAAGTCCTGGCTCCAGTAATAGCTTTTCTCAGGCTAAGGGGAATTCAAATTTATCCTTATCTGGACGATTGTTTGATACTGGCTCAGGGCAAGCACGAACTTCTTCGACATCTGCAGTATGTGATGACAGTTTTCAGATGCCTAGGGTATTCTGTGAACGAAATAAAGTCCAGTCTAGTACCCTCACAGGAGATGTGTTTTCTGGGTGTGAGACTGAATACAGCTACTAAGATGGCATCTCTTACCCCGGACAAACAAAGAAATCTTCACCTATACTTCCAACAGCTATCCGTAATGTCCAGGCTGACTGCAAGGACAGTCCTTCAAGCCTTGGGGTTCATGGCATCTTGCATTCTAGTACTTCCCAATGCCAAACTGCATATGAGGAAGCTACAGTGGTATCTCAAAAGCGTTTGGACTCAACACAGCCACGATTTGGATACTGTCATTCGGATTCTACCTTGCATTCAGAAAGAATTTGTGTGGTGGGCTCAGGAATGTCACCTAAACAAGGGACTCTCTGTGACCCAACCGGAGGCAAGTCAGATATTAACGACAGACGCCTCGGAGTCAGCCTGGGGAGCTCATTTCAAAGGAAAATGGATTCAAGACCTTTGGCCCCGGAGCTGCTTCACTTGCATATCAACATGAAGGAGATGCTGGCAGTTCAATTTGCATTGAAAGCATTCAAGGATCTACTTCGACCGGGACTGGTGTTGATTCAAACAGACAACACAACTGTCATGTGGTACATCAACAAGCAGGGGTAAACTCATTCTTACCCTCTTTGCAGACAAGCAATGCTGTTATGGGAAACTGCTTTGGATCTGCACATCACTCTTCGAGCACAGTTTCTGCCAGGAGCACAAAATTCGTTAGCAGATGTTCTGAGCAGACAGATGGTGGATCCTCACGAATGGAAGTTGGACCCTCAGGTATTTCGTCAGTTGACCATGGCTTGGGGAACTCCAGACATAGATCTGTTCGCTTCTCCTCTGAATTCCCAACTACCTCTGTTTTGCACAAGGCTGTTTCATCCGAAAGCCTGGAAAATAGATGCACTATCCTTCAGTTGGAGCAACCTTCACATGTATGCCTTTCCTCCTCTGCCTCTTCTTCCAAAGGTCCTGTTGAAAGTCAGGAGGGACAAACATTGCATGATCCTTATAGCGCCGGATTGGCCTCATCAACATTGGTACCCTCTGCTGAGGAGCCTAATTCACGGGACACCTTGGCCATTACCATGGATTCCTCACTTATTGTCTCAAGAAAACAATCATTTTCTCAATGTCAGGGTGCAATCCCTACACCTGACAGCCTGGCGCATTCAGTTTTAGAGGATGAGGGCCTTCAGCTCCCTCAACAAGTTTTGGATGTCCTTTTGGAGGCCAGGCGTTCTAGTACTCGAAAAGTTTATGCTGATAAATGGAAGAGATTTTTTCTTTGGAGTTCAGCTAAAGGCCTTGATGTCACGTTGCCTAATTTGAGTTGTACTTTGCAATATTTGACTATGTTACTGGACAAGGGTTTGTCCTTCTCTTCTATAAAAGTGCATGCTGCAGCTATTTCTGCTCACTATGATGGTGATCCTCCTTTATTTTCACATCCTTTGCTTAAACAGTTTCTTAGAGGGGCAAAGAATATAACACCCCCACGAAGGGCTCCTACTCCTGCCTGGGATCTTAATTTTGTTTTGGAAAAGCTGACTCTGCCTCCTTTTGAACCTGCAGCTACAGCTGAATTGAAGTTGTTGTCCTGGAAGACTGCTTTTTTATTGGCTGTTACTTCTGCTAGAAGGGTATCTGAATTACAGGCTCTCATGGCAGTGGAACCTTTTCTGATTTTTCACCAGGACAGAGTTTCCTTGCGTACTAATCCTACTTTTCTGCCTAAGGTAGTTTCTACTGTGGCATTGAACCAATCTATACATTTGCCTACTTTTTATGCTAACCCCCAAAATGAAGGGGAAAGAGTTTTGCATTCTTTGGATGTGCATAGGCAGTTACGGTATTATTTGTTCAGAACCAATGAGTTCGGAGATCTCAACAGTTATTTGTTTCATTTGCTGTGGCTTCAAGTGGGAAAGCTGTCTCGAAACAAACTATTTCCAAGTGGATCGGCCATTGTATTGCTTTTGTTACTCTCATCATGGTAAGGAGGTTCCAGTTGGGATCAGGCCTCATTCTACTAGGGCTACGGCCACCTCTACTGCTTTTGAGAGGGGTAGCTACTAAAGACATTCTAGAGGCAGCTACTTGGAGTTCTGTACATACCTTTACAAAGCATTATCATTTGCCTCTTTATTCTAGGTCTAGGGCTGGGTTTGCCACTGCAGTCTTACAGGGCATGTCTGCAGCTCCTCCTGCTATTTAGTTGGCCAGCCCCCTTTTTCCGTTGCTCTGGGATTCTACCCATTTGTCAGGACTGCAGCAATGGGAGACGAACATAGTACAGTTTGTACCTACCATAAATGTAGATGTTCGAGGATCTCCATTGCTGCAGTCCTATTTTCCTCCTTCCCCTTTTTCTTTTTAGATTGGGGTTTTTTGGGTGGTGTTTTCTTTTTTGCATTCTGACGTCTGAGGCAAGAAAGACTGAGGTTATGGCGTCGGTCATGCGCATTTGTACTGACAAGTACTTACTTCAGTCTCAGGCGCCCGTGACCGACGCCGGTTCTAGCCCTTTGGTATTCGGGCCGATGGTGGGCAGCGGAGTTCCCATTTGTCAGGACTGCAGCAATGGAGATCCTCGAACATCTACATTTATGGTAGGTACAAAACTGTACTTTTAAAAGGGATTACACCACGTATACACCAAATCTTCTATATACCCAGAAAAAGCAAGGTATGTACAAATATGGATGCTGCAAGTATTGCAGATATATATTAGAAGGTCCATTTATTAATATATTAAGTTATCCAAGTACTATAAAAATACAAGGGCATGCCACCTGTAAAACAACATGGGTGGTATATGCTTGTTTATGCAGTGGGTGTTCTAGTTTTTATGTGGGAATGACTACTAGATCGTTATATGAAAGGGTGAGAGAGCATTATTATAATATTAAGAATGGAGATCAAAAAAGCACTATATAGGCACACAATTGAGTGTGGAGCATACAAAAAAAATCCTTTTTTCAGTCTTAGAAATAGCTAATCTAGATGCAAGGGGAGGGGATTTTAAGAATTTTTTAAAAGAGAGAGAAACCTGGTGGCAGTTTCAACTTCAGGTAGATAAAACACCAGGACTGAATGAAGTTATTAATATTAAATGTTTTTTGAAATATAGAAAATTATGTAAATAAATAATGTTTTTTAAGGTTTCATGATGTTGTATTTTAAATTTCACTGAGGTACTTTAAATGGAAATTGGTTAATGGTGTGATGTAATGAAGAGCTAATGAGCAAGTATATATACATAGAGAAGTTTTTATGTGCTGTTTTTAGTTCTGAAGAAGTCGTAAGATGAAAGCGGAGAAAGTAAGGTATAGGCTAAAGAAGTTTTGAAGTTTGGTTACTGTTTCGTTCCTCATGCCATCACCAGTATTTTGGTTTTGTTTGTGTTTATCATATTGGTTGAAGTGTTCCTGTGATATTTGATGCAGCCCTGCAGAACTGTCCAGCCACATGTGCACACATGTTCATTGTATCTGCCATGCTCCACAATATGATCCTGCAGAAACAGGTGTGGCTGGAACAGCACAGGGAAGGGGGACAGTGTCCCCCACCATTGCCAAGGTCCCCACAGGCACAGGGGGATTCGGAGGAAGAACCTCCTCAGCTTGTCCCTGTAGGCAGACATAGGCATGCCCAGTATGCCCTGGCCTTGGCAAAGAGGCAATACATAGCACATACACTGACATCCTAGTGAGCCAGGGACTGACACCTCACTCTGACTCACATACACAGTAAAAAAAGGATGCCACACACATCACACTACCTGTACTTTACCATGGATAGGCTGTGTACTGCATGCATCTGACCGAGACAGCCCTCCTCACAACTGCTGCAGGCACAAGGTAAATCACTCTTCTTAACAACAAATGAATGGAGTCCTAGACTGTAGTAGCATGTCTATGGTATTCAGTGCTTTTTTGTAAACAAACAGGTGGTGGTATGCATATGCTGCATTTGGGTCAACCCCCCTCAGCCCCCTCACACACAGCCATCCCAATGTCCCTTTATTTAGCTATTTCTCTCCAGTTGCCATAAACACTGTTCAAAACTATCAGTGCGCATACTGCTTTCTGCTTTACTTCTACAATGATCACCGATATTTGGATTTAATTTAAAACTTTATTTAAAATTTTCTAGTACAAATACTGATAGATGTTTGCTAAACAAAGGAATACAGTCTCAAAATGAAAATAGACTTAGAATTAAAACATCCTTGACTTTGAAACTCACACTCTTTGAAACAGCATTGAAACCGACATTCAAAGAAAATGCATCTGGCCAGTTTACCTTTGGGCTGTTTTCAAATCATAGACCCATTGCACACATTATTAGGATCATGCAAAATTTCTTTGATTCACATTTCTGATTGTATTAAATTATAATATATAATAATTAAATGATATCCCTGGTATAATATAACACCAATTGTTAGAGCGTGTTTTAAATTTATAGACAGTAATCAAAGAAACAAAACATATGAACCAATAATGCCAAAACTGCCTAATTCAGAACATTTCAACAATAAAAAGTCACTCAAAACTTCTGTCATTACAACCCACCAATATAAGTTGGATTCCTATTATTTCCTCGGAGGCATTCTATCAAACGCTTCTTTATCAAACTTGAAAAAGCGAAATTTGAAATTTGAAAACATTGAATGTCCACATAAATTATTTCTTTCCTTGGGAAAGAAATCTCTTGTAAAATCAAAAGAACAGTAAATCCAAGAAATCCTTAGAAACCACGACAGTTGAACCAGCCAAATAATCCAAAAATCTTTAATGTGATGCAAAACTCTCTTTAAACACACAATAAAACAAGCGCTTTCGCCTGATTAATTAATTAATTAATTAATTAATTAATTAATTAATTAATTGTGTGTTTAAAGAGAGTTTCGCATCGCATTAAAGATTTTTGAATTATTTGGCTGGTTCAACTGTCATGGTTTCTAAAGAAATCTCTTGACAATCCTCATCACGTTACCATTTTCTCCAATGTAGTACAACCTTGGAGTTGGTATATTTAGTTAGGGGTGTGTGCCCCCCCACATTGGTAGTGTTTGTGGTTATTTGTTGGTGTTTGTACGGCAAGTAATTTCTTTCCAAGGGAAAGAAACCGCTCATGTGGAGGTTTGATATTTTGAAAGTTCATGGATTTAGGGTTGATGAACAGGCGTTCGATGGAACACCTCTTCGAGGAAATAATATAGACCCTATCTGTCAATATGCCCAGTCTCTGCAGAAATAAAAGTTATCTGAATAATTCCACATTAAAGAGATCTGACTGTAACTAAAGATAAGGTCACTGCTAGCAAAATCCTTTATATTTAAGTATTTCATCTACAAATTCATTGCCTGCTGCCCCTGAAGAATAAATTGCCTATGTTACATTAAAAATGATAAGCTGGTAATATTGCAATAGGGAATGGATGGCAAACTTAAACAGGTTCATGGTTACGAGGCATCTTATCCAAAGGAGGACATACTCAGGACTGCAGCACCCCACCCTCTTGAAATCCAACACAGTATCAGCAATCCATCAACATGCTGTGGGATAGAACGCACAACCTTCTGCATCAAAACAAAAGTAAGCTACCTGCTGTGCTACTAACACTACTTTAAAGCTCTAACCACACAACAGTGATACCATTTGCTAAGCAAAACAGTTGCATATTTGGGTAGAGGATTCAGCTCTTGTTTCCTGTAGCTAAGGTACAGGGCTTGAGCCTAAGCAAATTACTAACCATCTGCTAACCCTAACTAGGGCATCTTACACACACACCTCAATCTTTAATGCAAGATATCTGGGCAAAGTCTAAAATAAATAGGAACAGATTATAAATATTTTTCTCATAAACTTAGAAAATTGCTAGAATAACAAGATTTGTGTTAGTATGCATTTTTCTAAAGGATATGAAGTCTAAACCTTAAATATATGTCATTATTTAGCAACTTCAATCTTTTTATGAGGAAAAACAAAAATATGAGGCAAAAATCTGGACATTTTGCAAAAACTTGGGCAGTTGAGGAGTATGCTACCTATCTTTTACACACACACACACACACACACACATGCACGCACACACACACACACACACACACACACACACACACACACACACATGAACATGCACGCACGCACACACGCATGCACGCACACACACACACACACACACACACACACACACACACACACACACACACACACACACACACACACACACCATACCTCTCAACCTCTTAGCACAAGTCTGGGCAAAGCCTGTCATAATGGGGGGATAAAGGCCCAAAACAAGGGACACATTTTAAATATTGCCCTTATAAATTCAGAAAGTTTCTAGAATAACAGGATGTGTGTTAGAATGCATTTTCTAAAAGATATGAAGTCTGAAACTAAACTCAAATGCATGCCATGCATGCCATTAGTTAGTAACTTTAACCCTTAGATCATCCCTTTGATTTCTCCAAAAAAAAAAAAATATTTTTTTTTTACGAGGAGCAGACCAAAAATCTAAGGCAAAAATCGACATTCTGTGAAAATCTGTACAGTTGAGAGGTATTACACAGACATACACCCCTACCTCCCTCTTAGAGACTTCCCTGTACCTCTCAACCTTTTAGAGCAAGAAATATGAACAAAGACACACATAATGTGGGGGGGGGGGGGTAAATGTCCAAAAATAGGGACACCTTTTAAATATTGCTCTTACAAACTTAGAAAGTTGATAGAAAAACAAGTTTTGCATTAGTATGACCTGTCTGAAGGATATGAAGTCTAAAGATCAAATGTCTACTATTATTTGCTGTCTTAATCCTCAATGATTTGCCAGGGATTGCCAGAAAAACAGTTTTATGAGAAACAGATGACAGACGTGTGACTAAACTCTTGACATTCTGCAAAAATCTGGCCATTTCACTCACTCACTCACTCACTCACTCACTCACTCACTCACTCACTCACTCACACATACACACACACAAACAAACACACAGACTTACCTACTTCTTATACACAAACACACACACAGACCTACCTACTTCTTAAACATGCACACACACACACACACACACACACACACACACACACACACACACACACACACACACACACACACACACACACACACACCTGCCTACCTATTTCTTGCATACATGCACACACACACTCATCTTAAAAACTTAAACACACACACACACACACACACACACACACACACACACACACACACACACACACACACACACAGACACCTACCACTCACTTGTCCAGTCATGGTCTACAACCCAAATGTCTTCAGCAATTCAAATTTTGTACACTCGGACCAGGAGGATGTAAAAGATGAGTCGCACATTGCCTTCTGCATCTGTGTGTCCTGACGCAAATGGTATTCTTAAAGAAGAACACCTTTAAAAAAGAAAGTTTTTTTTTAAAGAAACAGGGCAGCAGAGGTGCCAGTATGCTATACCAGCATGTACCAGCCACAATAAAGCCCTGGTGGTATTGCTGTATGTATGCAAGGGAATGGGGTGGGCTACTGTGATAGCAGCAGACAACTGACAGCTATGTGGGACAACAGGAAATGTCCACCAAATACTAGCTGCACCAGAATATGCAGTAGTCCTCAAGGTGCCAAAACTCAAGGCAGTATATGTTGGGTGCTAAGAAATGCGGGTCATAGGTCACATGCATGGATGTCCCATACACACCTCTCAGCCTCTCACAGCAAGTCATCTGTACAAAGCCATAAAAAATGTGTGGCAAAGTCCCACAAATAGGGACAGTGATGAAATATTGCTCTAATAAACTTAGACTGTGATATTACAAAAGGTCTTGCTGCTGCATTAAGTCTCTGAAGGGTAAGAAGTCTAAAACTCAAATGGCTGTCATTACTTTCTAACTTTGATGATATACTTTAATGATATGCCAGTATTTTCCAAGACAACCATAATACTATGCTAAATGGACCCCAGATATGAAGTAAACATCTGGACAGTCTGCAGAAATTTGTACAATTGAAAGGTATGACTCCCTCCCCCGAACACACCCATGTTCCCATAGAAATGCAGTAACATTTATGTTTGTACGGTAAAAGCAGAAGACCACACATTCCCATAGCTGTCCCAATTAACTTGCTAACTTGTTCCATGCCCACTATATGCAGGGGTCAATGTGCAATGTCTGTGCATGGTTAATAGTGTCAGGAAGTAAACAGCATTTGCTGTTGGCTGTTATGGCTTAGTAGTCTAAGTACAGTACTGTGTTTGACAGTGTCTGTGGTCTGAGACTGGCCGTGCCAAGTATTTTGCATGCCAGCTACACTTATGCTAGGAGTTGAACACACTGTCCAGAAGTCAATATTTGTTACTGCAGGAAAGCTGGACAATGGAGGGACAGGGGGGCCATACATATAGACAGTATACAGCTTGGAGTAACCTACACAGTGACTAGTAGAACAGGAGGTTGTGACAAGTCAGTGTAGTGTCAGGTTATAAATGGCTGCCACGTGACTGTATCAGTACTGACAACAAGTCAGTGGGCACCATCCATAGCCCTGGAATGACAGGGTGTCACTGAATGCACGCACATATGCCTCACATATCTGTTATGCTCCTCATAACATTGCATTTGCCTGCCAAACTATGTGCAAAACAATAAAGACTGATGTGAAACATCAATGACAGACAATTGAGAAGCAGATGTCATACCCATAAGAAAATGCAAGCTAATAAAAAAACATTCTACCAACTTTCTATGCTTGGAACAGCAATAGTAACACCCTGTCCCTAAGTCTGAGCCTGTGTCTGACTGTTATATATGGGCCTGTCCTGATGTCAGTCTGTAAGAGTTTGATAGCGTTGGCCAACATGTCATCTTATAATAGCACTGCAACACAAACCATCTGAGGAAAACAGCAAATCTAGGGGTGCAATGATGGACAACCTGCTAAGCAGGTGAGGAGGATAGAGTCTATGTCAACCGCAAAGGCCACCACTCCATCAACTGTGAGGTTGTGTGCAATGCCCAGTGCATTATTATCAATGGGTGTGCTGGCCGCCCTGGCAGTTATCATGACTCCAACATATGGCATGCCTCACAGCTGTACCAGGCTTTTGCTATGGGGGACATCCCATACAGGCATCTAGTGGGGGATGCTGGTTACACACTGGAACCGTGGATGATGACACCCATCAGAAATGCACATACACCCACTGAGGAATGCCTTAAAGAGGCACATGCAAAAACTAAGAACATCATAGAGCATGTATTTGGGCTGCTTCAGTCACAGTTCCACTGCCTTAACATACCTGTGGAGGCCTGCAGTACTCTCCAGCCACATGTGCACACATGTTCATAGTATGTGCCATGCTACACAATATGATCCTTCAGAAATAACTTTGGCAGGAACATCACAGGGGAGGGGACACAGCCCCACACCATTGCCAGTGTCCCCACAGGCACAGGGAGAATCGGAGGAGAAGCTCCTCAGCCTGTCCCTGTAGGCAGATGTAGGAGTTCCCAATACATCCTGGGCTTGGCAAAGTGGCAACACATAGCACATACAACACTGACATCCTAGGGGCCCAGGGCCTGACACCTCACTCTGACTCACATACACACAATAAAATGGATACCAGCCACATCACACTACCTATACCTTACCGTGTATAGGCCATGTACTGCCTGCATCCAACAGAGTCAGCCCTGAAGCACTGTCCTCGCAACTGCTGCTGGCACAAGGTAAGTCACCCTTATTAACAATAACTGAATGGGGTAGTAGACTGTGGTAGCATATGTATGGTATTGATGCATGTATGCCTGGAAATGGTGTGGATTACCAGGACAGCAGCAGACAATGGGCAGCTATGTGGGACAACAGGAACTCTCACCCAAATACTGACTGATCCACAATATGCAGTATGCCCTAAGCCAGCAAAATCCACTGCACTATGTGAGGGACTTACAAACACTGGGGTCAAAGGACAAATGCATGGACGTCAATGCTGGAGTCCCATACATAGTTCTAATCATCTTACAGCATGACATCTGCACAAATCCATAAAGGAATGTGGGGCAAAGGTCCAAAAACAGGGACAAGTCATAACTATTGCACTTACACACATAAAAAGTTGATAACAGCTGTTTCAGTAGCATGAATTCTCTGAAGGTCAAGAAGTCTGAAACTCTAATGTCTGTTGTTACTTTCTAACTTCAGTCTATAATGTACTGACCATTATTTGCCATACAACCACAATTTTAAGAAAACTGGGCCCAAATTATGAGTGAAACATCTCACAGTCTGTGAAGATGTATAAACTTGAGAGGTATGCCCTCTCCCCTCAACACACGTGTCCACATAGAATGCAGTAACATTTATGTCTGTAAGGTAATAACAGCAAGCCACACATTTCCAGGACTGTCACAATCAACTTGATAACTTGTTCCATTTCTGCAATATGCAGGGGGTCAATGTGTTATGTGTGTTTGTGGTTAATAGTGTCAGCAAATCAGCACCACTTACTGGTGGCTGTTGTGGTCTACGTACAGTACAGTAACTGTCAGGGTCCATGGTTCGAGACTAACTGTGGCAACCATTTTGGATGTCAGCTATGCCAACAGTAGGATTTGTACACACTAGCAAGAACTCAATATTTGTTACTGCAGGAAAGCTAGACAATGGAGGAACAGGGGGCCACACATATGGACAGTACACAGGTCTGAGTAACCTACAAAGTGTCTACTACAACAGGTCATAACAAGTCACTCGAGTGCCAGGATATAAAGGCTGCCACGTCCCTATGTCAGTACTGACAACAACTCGGTGGGCACCATCCATACCCGTGGAATGACAAGGTGTCACAGAATGCCCACATGTATGCCTCATATACCTGTTCTGCCTGCCAAAACATTGCATCTGCCTGACAAACTACTGGCAAACCAATAAAGGTTGATGCAAAAACAGCAATGACAGACAGTAGAGATGCAGATGTCATACCCAAAAGTAAATGCAAGCTAATACAAAACTGTTCTACTAACTGTGTACGTTTGGAAAAACAAGCTAATACAAAACCATTCTACCAACTGTGTATGTTTGGAAGAGCAATATTAAGAGCCTGCCCCCATGTCTGGCCCTGTGTTTGACTGTGTTTGTCCATCTGTAAGAGGTTGAGAGCCGTGACCAACCTGTAGCCTTTCATTAACAGTGCAACACAAACCATCTGAGGACCAGAGCAGATGTATGGGGCACAATGATGGACAACCTGTTAAACAGGTACAGTCAGAGGTTTGAGGTCTGTAACCCTGTGTGTGATATTATGACTTCTACCCCACTCACACCATAACTACAAATACATAGCAGCAACTTGTGGACAAAGGCCGTGACTGCACTACAGAAGGACAAAGAGATACACATAAAGGGAATGGGAACCACTAGCCAGACAAACATAGAATGTGCACACTAGAACAATTTCTGGTGTAACATAATTCCCTGCAGTGTATGAGGTCAGTAAACAAATGTCTGTCAGTGCTCCCTCACATTACTCTAAAGTGATCTGCCACTCACATACCAGGAAATCACAGTGCTACATAGAATATACCACGCATATTATGGAAAACTCTGCTCAGTCCAATGCAGTCTGTACCCACATCAGGATATGACTCAGTTAATAAGGATAGCACACAACTAGGAGATTCCTCACTCAGTATATCACTGAGGTGCGGGACTGTTTCCACAGGTTCTTCAACCAATAAGCTTTATCACACAAAATCCTGGACTGGCCTACAGCTACCTCTGGAATGGAGTCAAACTCTTACTATTGAAGATCTTACTGGGAAAGATCCTACACTTAATAAACCCACATCTGACTATACAACTCTGTTGTCCAGATATGTCTTCACATACAGACAGCTATGTACACCTTAACTGTGTCTCCCCACCTCCATCAGACAGGATTACCCACAGCTATATGGAGGTGGCACATATGTAATATATCTGCAGCTGTGAGTGTGATAGGCATATATATATATATATATATATATATATATATATATGTATATATATATATATATATATGTATATATATATATATATATATATATATATATATATATATATATACAGCTAACATATACAAATATATCAATTATAGACAGGCAAAAACAGGGGGTGGGAGAAACAGACAGAGTTGAATAGATAGAGAGACAGAAAGACAGACACGGAAAGAGAGAGAGAGAGAGAGGCATAGAAAGAGAGAGACACCCAGGAAGGCATAGAGTGATGTCCTCATGCAGACAGTTGCACACCAATTGCAACTGCTGGCATGTGCCAGTATGAAGGTGACCTCCATTGTGTAATAGTAGTCAGGTAGGAGTTGTAATCTCACCTCATCTGCCGTGTGTGTGTGTGTGTGTGTGTGTGTGTGTGTGTGTGTGTGTGTGTGTGTTTGTCTGTGTTTCTAAGTTAAAGCATTGTGAGGCCTTTTCCACCCAGTAAACTTCCCATTGCCCTACTTTACAAGACCTGCTGATGTCATTCACCTTAGAAGTACCTTTGGACAATCTTCAGCCTTATAAACTCTATGACGCATGCAATAAATATTCAGCATTGAAGTACATATAACCATATAGGTAGGGGCTCTAATTTTAGCACTGGCAGCTGTGTGTCTTTGTAGGATAAAGTATTTTGAGGCCTTTTCCACCCAGTAAACCTCCCATTGCCCTACTTTCCAAGTCTCCTGATGTCATTCACCTTAGAAGTACCTTTGGAGGACTTTCAGCTGTATAAGCTATGTGGTGCTGCTAGTACTATAATGTAAGTATCTAGACAGGTAGGGGTTCTAATCTCAGTATTAGCAAGTGCATGTGTGTTTGCAGATTACAGTGTTTATGAGGCCTTTTCCACCCAGTTGTTCTTCTTCTTTTGGCTTTTCCCGGTTAGGGGTCCCCACAGTGGAACTCCGGTCCGCTAATGATTGGCAGTAGATTTTTACAGTTCCGATGTGCCAGCTCAATGCCCAACCTTCAACAAAGGCACACCCTAATCATGTCTTTCGAATGTCATTTGACCCCAGGGAGGACATGCAGACTCCACACAGAAGGCGCTCCAGCCGAGAATCAAACGGGATAACCTCTTGCTGTGAGGAGACAATGCTACCGCTGCACCTAAACCTTCAATTTCCCTACATTACAAGGGTTGCTGATGTCAGTCACCTTAGAAGTACCTTTAGGCACTCTTCAGCCTTATAAGCACCATGGCATATGCGATAATTATGTAACCCTATAGTGCATATAACTCGCTAGATAGGGGTTCTAATCTCAGCACTGGCATCTGTGCATTTGTAGGTTAAAGTGTTTTGAGGCCTTTTCCACCCAGAAAACCTCCCATTGCCCAATGTTACAAGGGCTGCTGATGTCATTCACCTTAGAAGTACCTTTGGACACTTTTTAGCCTTGAAAGCTTTGTGGTGCATGCAATAAATGCATAGCACTATAGTGCATATAACTACATAAGTAGGGGTTATAATCTTGTCACTGAAAATTGTGAATGTCTGTTATAAGTTAAATGATTTTGTGGCCTTTTCCACCCTGTAAACCTCCTATTACCCAACTTTACAAGGCCTGCTAATGTCATTAACCTTAGAAGTACCTTTGGACATTTTTCCACCCTCTATGCTCTGTGGCACATGTGAGAAATGTGTAAGTGTGTAGTACTATAGTAGAGAAAGCTAGATGAGTAGGGGTTCTAATTTCAACACTAGCAACTGTGTGTGTTTGTGTGTGTGTGTGTGTGTGTGTGTGTGTGTGTGTGTGTGTGTGTGTGTGTGTGTGTGTGTGTACCATTTTAAGGCCTGTTCTACCCTGGTGACCCCCCACATTGCATTACTTTATAGGGCCTGTTGATGTCATCCACCTTAGATCCACTGTTGGAGACTGTCTAGGGTTATAAGCTCCATGGCACATGTGAAAATTAAGCAGCCCTCTAGTACATACAACTAGGTAGATAGGGACTGAATCTCAGTAAAGCCAGATATACTACTTTATATGTGTTTGTGTGTAAAGCATATCCCCTGTGGCTGTTGTGTGCATTGGTCATACCATTTTAAGGCCTGTTGACACCCTCCCCATGGCATTACTTTAATGATCCTGTTGCTGTCGTCCACCTTAGATGCACCATGTCAATCTCTACAGGCCATGCCAATCATCTGTACAGATGTAGGCAGAATGTCCAGATGTTTGCAACATATATGTTACCCATGTCTCATAACAATGACATATTATGATAATTCATTGGCAAATATGTGACAGTTGCTGTACTGACAGACATGTCAGCTTCAGACATCATACTCATCTGAAACATCATGCTGATGAAAGATCTGCTACCCAAGCACTTGTCTAGGTTTGTAAGACCAATATGTGAGAACAGTCCCTATTTTGTGTGGTTTATCCCACCATTCATGAAGGCATTTCTATGATTAATCTCCATGGCACATGTAATATGTACGTAGCACTATAATGCATACAAGTAGATAGGTAGCTGTTCTAATCTGACTATTGCCATCTGTGTGCATGTCTCCTGTAGCAGTCTTGCCTGTGTGTATGCGATGGCTATACCATCCTTTGTGGTTGTTTCACCCTGTTAATTCCCCCATTCCTAACCTAGTCAGGGCCCCTACAGATGTTATCCACCTTAGAAGCACAGTTACACATTTTCTAACAGAAAGGCACTGTGGCACGCGCAATAGTCATGTCAGTTTGTATTGTACATAACAAGATAGGTAGGTGTTCTAATTGGACAAGTGTCAGCTCTGTGTGCTTGTATCTTTCAATGCATATCCCCAGTCAGCAGAGTGCATATGTTTGTGATGGCTCTACCACGCTAAGGGCCTGTGAACCCTCATTGGCAATCCTAACAGATGCTGCAATTGTCACCCATCTAAATAGTAGTGGCAGACACTATAATAGCAGTGTAGTGCTTGTGTTATATATATAGCAGTATCATATGTAAATCTAGATAGGTAGAGGTTCTACTGTCAACAAGAGCATGTCATAAGTGGGTGTGTGTATGTATGTATGTATATCCCCTTGCAGCAGTCTAACTGTGTCACAGCCACCAGCATACCTCTCAAACCCTCACAGACAGACATCTGATTGAAGCCTTACAGAACAGTCGTGCAAAGGCCAAACACTGAGCACAAGCTTCATATATTGCTGTGATATGCATGGAAAGTAGATACCAGAATAGGTTGTGCATTTGAATGCACATTCCAAAAGGTATGTATTGTGGCATGACAATATCCGTCATTAATCTGTAATGTTAGTCTGTCATGCTTTTCCAACAATTCACCAGAAAACTATAATGTTATGAAAAACGGAAACAAAATATGTGGCAAACATCAGGACATTCTGCAGACATATGTAGAGGTCAGAGGTAAGGCCACCATCTATATCACCATGCAGGTTGCAATCCATGTTTGGCAAGATGTGACCTGTGACAGCAACTGAAACAATACAGAGATCCCAAGACTGTAGGACAACAAACATTTCATAAAGTTGTCTAATTGCTTAAAGCATTTATTGCACATGAGAAGGACCTTCATGTTATGACAAATAGTGTAAGTTAAGCTAATGTCATACAAAGAAGGTGTCATAGTAGCACACTAAAGGAAGTCATGTGTGTTGCACTTGCCATCGGTATGGTATGTCCTGCCAACTGTCGTGCTACTACAAGAAGTGTCCTACAGTATACATTTGATAAGGTGGCAACCACAATTTGTGTCACCTATGGGTGTGCAATGTGTAGACACGTGAAGGCCCTGTGACTTCCTACTGCCTCCAATGACCCACATGTATATATGCATGAACGTTAACTGGCATCACACACATATGTAGGTACTACCTAAGACTTTGTCAACTGTACGTATTGTGCAATCTGTCATTGAGCCACAAACTGCTGTTAACATGCTGCAATGGTCCATACAGTGAATATGGATTGGTGCCAAGGTCCTGGCTTCATGCTGAATGCAGACAACAGTGCCAGCATACAATACAGCAAGAACATGGCCCAGTATTCCCACATCTGCACCAATACCAGCAGTACTGCCCCACTGGTTACTGGTCAGGTTGTCCACAAGTGTCTATGGCATGCCTAGATGGCAATGTTGTGCTCAGCCCTTCAACAGCTGCCCCATATACGAGAGTATAAATCTATGCACATTACCGGCGTGAGAGGCTTGCATCACATATGAGATAGCAAAAACACATACTGGAGAGTCATGTTTGGTTCCCAAAGGCTGCCTGGTGTAAGGACTACACTCCCCAAACATGTCAAACACACTACCATTCATACCCTCATCAACTGCATCAAGTTTCAGTGAATGGGAAAAGCAATATTTGACCCTGGGGTTCAACCTATGTCCATCAATGCTAGGAGCAACAGGTGCTGATCGATGATTCTGTTGGGGATAACGTAATGGCTAGGCTTGTAAGGGACCCAGGGCCAGTATGGGGATAAAGTAATGGCTAGCCTTGTAAAGGACACAGGGCCAGTACTCTAGTAACCTCCTCTGTTTCTATAAACCTGTGATCCTAAGGAACACCCATTGACATGTATGAAGGCAAGCTGGCTGTGTCAAGGGTGTGTATGCAAGGTTATGCTGTCTGCCCCCATTGTCCCCCCCCCCCACACTGTTGGACACATATGCACCTAGTTAAACATGGACATATACAGCCGTACCTTGGTGATGAAAAGGTCTCTTTGTTTCCGCTCCGCCATACTCGGCTTTGGTAATGGCAGCAGCTCCCCAGGATGTACAGAGACACCTGGAACAGAATAAGGTCTGTGAGACAACAGCCAGTCAGCAATACTAACAGCCATAAAGCATCATGGCAGAAAGGTACATACACTTTGATGTGTATCCAAGACAATTGGCAGCAGACAGCACCTTACATGGCATAACAGTAGAACACTACACACTGAAATTACCTGTACATTATTCACCCTATGCATCTCACACATATTAGCATGTCCCTGCATCGATGGTATGGATAACAAGGATGTGGCACAGGTATCATCACATGCACAGGGTGTGGTGTGGGGGTTGCCAAAGGCCCAGGCTGGGTTATACAGATGACATCATGTGTGTGTATCTGGAGGGGTGGCGTTCAGCTAGGCCATGGAGAAGAGCTGTGTGTCTGGTGGTGAGCTGCATGTGATAGTGATGTGTGAGTTTGTGTATGCACACAGTCAAGCCATGTGCTAACCCTACACAAAGGTATGTTGGACAGCCGCTGACCATATATGGCAGGATGTACAGTTCACCATCTCCAACCACGGACACAGGAACTGGTCCTTCCAGTAGTGTCACTGGCACCATCTTGCCCAAGGCCAGATGCAGTACTATTTCCTAATGGTGACCAGTGTCTGCTGGGTCTGTGTCCCACACAGGACCATCCAGGACCATGTGGCCATAGCCTGCTACATTGTGGTGTGCACAGCACCCTTCCTTTAGTAGTGCTGGTGGTACTGCCACTACATGAGTGTGAATGTGCAAAGCGACATGGGCTCTCAGCTGATGTTGTTGCTGACCTACATCCATGTGTCTGATGCCCTACTCCCACCATGTGTTCAAGCACAGACATTGCATGGTTAAGGACTGACAATGTCTCACTCCACCATCCATCCTCGACATCAGCAAAATTATGTACAATATCACCAATGCCATGGAGGGTGTCACGCATGCCAAGAAGTGTTGCATCCATGACCCTGAGCGTCTGTCTTGTGTACTGTTCACAACTTGCCTGTGCCTCCATGACAGACCAAAACATGCATCAGATGACACCTGCTGTGACACCTCTGACAGGGTCTGGATGGGCAACAGTCTTCCTTTGAGCACCCCTGTCAATCTATCTGTGTGGACCCTTCCCAACTCTCTGGCTATGGCTAGTGTCTACAGTCACAGATGCCATAGTCGCCACACTACCCTGTTCTATGCCACTGCCCTTTTGACTGTCCGAAATCTGTGGATGCTGGGGAATGGACATGTGTGGGCATACTGATTGTGTTCAGAGACATTAGGGATGGAAGTGGGATGTCAACCAATGGCACAGAATCAGCCCCCAACAACCCATCTGTGCCGCACTATGGCCGCCATCATCATCAGAGTCCGATGAGACACTGACATCAGGTTGTGAAGGGAGAGACCACCAACCCCCATGTTCACCTGTGAGGGGAAGACAACATAGGTATGTTACTTCCTGCACTATAGTGTTTGCTGATCTACACACACACACACACACACACACACACACACACACACACACACACACACACACACACACAGACACACACACGTGGAGTCATAAAGGCATTATGCAAACCACACCTTCTGACTGATGCCATGCACGACACACAATCAGACCACAATAGACACACTCTGGACAGGCCCTCAACAACATGCAGTGGAGCTATGTCCAGTTAATGTTGCTGCTACCTATGAAGATATGTGAGAAGTGGGAGTATGTGATGGACCTTCACTTAACACACAGTGCACCTGTGTACACACAACTAATGTACCCCTGTATAGCACAGTGACTACACCTATACAAAAGTATGTGCCAATATGTTACAGCTCCTGCAAGTAGGCTCCTGTGATGAACAGTGTGATGCACGGAAGTGAACCCCACCACAAGTGAACATGCACGTATTGCTATATGGCTAAGCTTAACAGTTGTGTGCATGCAAAACTGTCTGCCCTTAACGTGCCTAGGGTATAGGTGAGCCACAACATGACAGTTCCACACTCACCAGCTTCAGGTTGCTGTTGCCCAGTCACACCAGAGGGACCTATGGAGTTGTGGGGGAGAGTTACTGTCAGCACACACACATGTAGCAGTGGTACAGGATAATTTGGGCATTTATGAACATGTAAACTACAAGCTGTGATACTACTCAGATTGCTGACATTCGCAATACATGTGCACATGTGTGCATTACAAATCCCCACCCACAAATGCAGATTGACCTGACATATGTGTACAGCTATGCAAAGGCTGCCACTATGAATGCAACAGTATTAACGTGATGCCCACTGGGGCCTTACCTGGATGCTCCTCAGCTGTGGAGTCTGTGCCACCCACCTTCACAACATAAGTAGTAATGGTTTCCTGGGGAGCAGTGGCTGAACCAAGATTTGCAAGAAACTCCTCAGTGGCTGAGAGTGGTGCTTAAGTAGAAGGCCCTCCAGCTGTGCCAGCACAGTACCTGGCAATGACTTTAAACCTTTGCCATGCATTGTGGATGAAATCTGTGGCATGGTGTTGGACCTATTCATAGCTCCTGTCCCGGTGGCCTACATTGTTGACATTTGCTACCACTTCTGCCCACAGGGCAGTGCATTGCTGCTGATTTTATCAGCTCCTTCCCAACAGTACCCGGTGATGGAGTCTAAGGGGATCAATGATTGCAGTGGTCTCCTCTTCTGAGAAGGGTGGGTTCTGCCTTCGGTACACACCACCTGAAAGACATGAATAGGGGAGCACATCACAGAACCGCATACATTGACCATGTACAGAGCCTACACATCCACTATTACCAGCACTATCCACTGCTAACACCCATGTCATTCCCCTGCCATCTAGCAGCACAGTCTGTGTGTGGGTATTGGTAACATACTGGCATTACAGCATGTATTGGCCCCCTGATCCTGATGTTTCATGTTCCCCCCAATGAGGACCAGTAATGTGCATAATTCTCTGTTTGTCATTCACATCACACAGCACATGCAGCAGCTGGAGATTCCACAGAGGTTCCCCACCAGGGAATATCAGGCCATCAATCATCTACACATATAGGCTATAAGGCCAGCCCTCTACGCAGTTTCATACATGCTCCTCAGGAGTGACCTCACTCTAGCATGCCAGGCAATCATGGACTCCACATTGCTGCGACTGCTGCATGGGTGTCCAACACAATCACCCTGTGGTGGAATAAGCACCCTATCCACATCAGGCAGGGTAGCTACCTACACCTTTGCAGGTGTAACTTGGTCAATTTGATGGTTAACAGCACATACACCCTTTGGGTACCACCTGTGTCCCTGTTGGACAGGGACACCAGCTGTTGCCTTGCATGCATATGGGCTAACAAGTGGCCTGGTATATGGCTGCTTAGGGCCCATAGCTTAGCAACCTCATATGGTACTAGGAATACCAGAAATGGCCTGACTGCTGTGACAGACACTGTTGTCATGTGTCCACACACATCACTGCCATTGACTGTTAGGTGTCCCCTATGGGCAGTGTTACAGTACCATGACATGCTGTCTACACCCCACAAATAGGTAAGTGCTACTACAGGTACATGTGGACATTCCTGGAACATCTGAGCCACACAATAACAGAGAGCAGTGCATATGTGTTGTAGGGTGACGTCATCAATGGTGTCTGACATCTGCAGTACCCAGATGTTTTTCAGAATGTGTACATGTGCCTGGCAAACATAGACACCCCCCCAGCCAGAGAAATGTGTATTTCTGGACATCAGTTAGACAATATGTGATGGTTGTCCACATAGTTTGTGGAATGTATCTGTGACATGTCTGACTCCTGGGGACACAGTAATGGTACATGAATATCTGGTACTGTATCCATTCCCTTACATCATATGCTCTTTTTTAATTTCTCCAAGTCTTTTTGGTTTCTAATTCCATGATGGGAATGGACCCCATTCCTATGTCAAAGTATGATTAAAGTTCATGAAATGAGTATTGTTTCAGTCGTTGATGTCAACCAGTAGTGCTTTTTGCAGGACCCGCAATGTGCCCAGTAATGACTCCTTCTGCAGTTCATATGGAGTTACATGTATTGGTAACATATCTAAATATGATTGTAAATTCATTTTTATAAGACCCATTGCTCCAACTACTGTTGAAATGGTCTGGGAAACTTTCTTCCACATTGCTCTCATTTCTGCCTGCAGATCCTGATATTTTATGACTTTGTGTCTTTCTCTACGCAAGACACTGTGGTCACTGGGTGTGGCAATTTCAATGATCAATGCTACTCTTGCCTTCTTTTCTTAGATCACTATACCCATTTTTCTAGCATCTATCTTTTGAACTGTTGGTAATGGATGATCCCATGTGATGTGGACTTCTCATTTTCTATGATGCTTTACGGCTCATGTTTACTGTGTTTTTCGGCCACTTCAGTGTCATAATGTTTGCAAAATCCCCAGTACAACAGTCTCGCCACATTATTATGCCTTTCAGTATACAGTCCTTCTGCCATTAGTATGTCGCAACCAGCAATGAGGTGTGCAACTGTTTCCAATTTGGTTTTACAAAAGCTACATTTGTCTGTTTATCAGACATGTTCAATGGACTTTTTAAAACAACATGTACACAGCGCACTATCTTAGGCTGCCAAAATTAGGTATCAGGCAATTATATAAAGGTGTGGAGTACACACTGACCTAGCCAGAATATGTCAGGAATGGTCAGGGAGACCTGGACAATCTGTGAAATAATCCTGTATGACTTTGGCAGACTGAGAGGGGCTCAATGATGGTACATGATGTGATATGCCAGCTGTATCCACCAGTATGTAATGTCAGTGTGATGCCCCAGCACTGGCCCAGTAATCAAGAAGTCTGAATCCTCACCACTACCATTAGTGAGGGACAAACACAATGGGAGGATGACAAGTACAAAGACAGTAAAGTACAATTACCCTTCAGAGCATACAGAGATCACAGTCAGTCTGGGGCTGTTTTTTCCCTCCCTCTCCAGATTCCCAATAAGAGTCCCCACTGGCACAGCTATACAGTTAACATCTTTATCAACTACTGTAAGGCCCTTACCTAAAGGTGATGAATCCTATTGTGTGATGTACCTATTGGCCAAATGGTAAGTGTGACCAAGACCAAGGCTATTGGAGTGGGCTATGCAGTGTCACGAAATAGATGTGCAAGTAGTTTAAGAGCTTAGTTCGATACAGAGCAGACACAATTACAAGGTTTAACTATATTTAATAATAAGTAATAAAGGAACAAGACAATACTCAATCAATACAGTAACTACAGAGTTCAGGCTCACGGGGAATAATTTAAGACAACATTGCAGGACAGTCTGAAATAAATACAGCAAACATCTAAAGTAATAAGTCATAGGTTTATAGGATGATACTAGGTTATTGGCCCGGATTCTATTATAAGCCTATCCAAGAATTTTGCCCATGTTTCTTCAAAGTCAGCACCTGTTTCCTCTGTCCAGAAGGGACACAGGTGGGATCCCAGGGGTGTAGTTTCTGTTTCCCATCCAGTCATCCAGGTTCCTCTTAAATAGGGCTAGAGAGATACTCTGTTTGACCATGGAGAGGGAGTCTATTCCACAGATAGGGGAGTCACTGGGTCACAAATCTATCCCACCAGCAAGTTCTATTCACGTCACAGACCAGGTTAAGGCCTTGTGTGTGGGTTGCATGAGTGGAGTTTGTCTTACAGATATGCAGTAACTCCATCAAGTCTAGGCTGGAATTTGCCTTGTATGCCAGACACAGGTCACCTCTGAGCAGTCTGTATGAGACTGAGTAGAGGGACAGGGCTTATAGCCTATCTGTATAGGATAGGTATTTGAGACCCTGGATTTTCCTGGTCAGGAACCTCTGTGGTCTCTCCAACTGCTGCATATACTTGGCAAGGTACATGCTGAAGGGAGCATTGTACTTGATAATGGGTCTGATAAGGGAGGAGTACAGGGAGGTTATGACCTCCTTGTTACTGGAAGAAATACCTTTATTTATGAGGTGGGCCATGCAGAAAGCGTTCTGTATAATGGAGATAATGTGGATGTTAAAAGTCAGGTTGCTATCAACCTGGGTGGTGAAGTCCCTCATGACTGATTGTATACTTTGTACATTATTATTAATGTCATAATTAGTGGGGATGACATTTCCCCCAAAGTGGATAATGATGCATTTCTTGGCATTCAGTTTGAGACCATGCTTCTGGCACCAGTCATCAGTTTGGGTAAGACCCTCTTGGAGGATGTTCACATCACTAGGAGATTTTAAGAGAGTGCCCATCTTGCAGTAATCTGCAAGCTTAGTCAGCCACAGACCACTGGATTTGGCTTGCACCTCAGAAAAGTATATATCAAACAGTAGAGGCTCCAAGACTTATCCTTGGGGTACACCACTCATTACAGGTCAACTACTAGAGGTGGCCTACCTACTTTGACTGAGCGGGTTCTATCAGTGAGCCAGTTACCTACCTATCTGGTAACATATGAGTTGATGCCTAACTGGGAGGGTTTATGTATTATGCCCGAGTGAGGAATAGTGTCAAAGGCTTTGGCTAGGTTAAGGTAGGCACTGTACACTGTCTTCCCCTCGTCCATGGCTTTGGTGACTGCTTTGAAAAAGTTGACCAAGTTTAATAGGCATGATCTCCCTTTGCCAAAACCAAACTGTGTGGAATCAAGCATTTGGAGGTTGCCAATGTCCTTGTTTATAAGGTCCACGATAATGCATTCCATTGCCTTCCAAATCAGGCTAGTCAGGCTGATGGGCCTATAATTGCCTAGGTCAGTGGGCACTCCACGTTTGTGTAGAGGGATGACAGTGGCTGTCCTCCATTCAGCTGGGATGAAGCTGGTGCTCAGGCTGTGGTTGAATAGGGTGTCTAATGGAGCTGAGAGCTCATGCCTGTGTTCATGTAGGATACAAGCAGGGTGTGGAGACTTTAATTTTTGCCTTTGACAGCACATTAAGGACCTGCTCAATGGTGATGAGGGAAGGGGGTGGGTGCTGGGGATGTCCTGGTGCACTGATGGGGGGGACAGGCAGATGAAGTTTTCACTGAACCTGTCTGCCAGCATGTTGGCTATATCTATGGCATTTGTGTATGTGGTGTTATTGTCCAACAGTTCAGAGCAGATTTAGGTGTTGCATTTGAGATTGCAGACATATGTGAAGAAGGCCTTGAGATTGTCCTTGGTGGATTTGGCCAATTTGAACTTGAAGTTAGCTTTAGAGAATTTCAACAGTGACCTTATTTGCTTGTTCAGACAAAGGAGATATCACTTCCAACTTGGCATCTGTTCCTTCTTGGCCCTGGACAGCAATTTTTTCCTTCTATTATAGAGTTTGCTTATTGATGCTGTCCACCAGACAGGTTTAGTCTTCCTTGAGGAAGATGATTTGGTCCTGTCAGGTACTGCTGAGTCCAAACAGGTATGTAGCTGCTCATATAGTTCTTTGGTGTAGGCTTAGATATTAGTGCTAGTTCCAACAGAAGGGACGGTGGCTGTGAAGCTGCTTATACCTGCTTTGAGGAGATTGTAGTCAGCTTTGGAAATGTTTTTTCATTTGACCCTGACAAGGAGGGGTTAGAGGAGATGGAGACTTCAAAAGTGATTGCTTTATGGTCAGATCTTACCAAGGAGGATGACACTGTAAGAGTGCTACAGTGGCTACTCATGTTGGTTAGGACTAGGTACAGGATATTTTCACCTCTCATAGGGGTGTCAACCAGCTGATCCCATGCATTGCCATTGACGAAGTCAAGGAATCTCTGAGTGCTTATGTTTGAGCTAGAATAGGTCTTGCACTCTATGGTTGGGTAGTTAAAGTCACCCAGGATCAGGGTAGAGGGTTGAATGTTGATGCATTCAAGTAAGTCCAGATAGGTGGAGTGGCTGTCCTGAGTCATGGTTGGGGGTCTGTTACTAGCTATAATTTGAATAGGTGTTTTGTCAACAGTTGACTGCACTTGGTGTATCTCCTGTGCATCATACCATTTGACTTTGTGTATGTCTATGATAAATATTGAAACTCCACCTCCTTTGGCTTTGTAGCCCTCTGTTTGGGGTCTGAAAGTATGGTAAGATGAGTAACCAGGTAAGGCTGGGAAGCTCTCCACACCTTTGAACCAGATTTCAGTGACTACACAAATGTCAGTATCCTCCAGGGCAAGGAATGCTTGCAATTAGTGCAGTCTCATGCTAAGACTCCTAGTATTTAGCAGCATGATCTTTACATTTTGTTTACAAGAATTTTTCATGTTGGTAATTTTATGCGCATGACTTTGCCTAAAAAGGGCACTATGTGGGGAGGCAAGAGCCTTTGCCAGAAGCCTAAAGCTCAGGGGAGACAAATGAAGGCCATCTCTGGCAAAGCATCATGATCTGTCAATGATGTACTGGCTTGTGACTGAGACAACAAGGATCCTAGTTTCTTAATGCAATTGCATCTCTCACATATTGTCTTCTTAAGTGGTAGTAGTAGAGGGTTGTCTGTGTACATAAGGCAGTTGCTACACTGTCTCGGGATACCAATATCAACCAGACTAGCAGGAAAAATCACAGGAAAGTGTCCATTCATGGTTATAAGAATCTGTGGAAGAGAGGTCGGGGATAGTAGAATGGGTACTATCTGAGGGGAGTATCTATAGGTGTGAGTATGGCTGGATAAAATCAATACAGTAGCTGCAGGCAAGGACCTCACTCACACAGGAGTGCTGGTAAGGGAAAAAATGCAACTGAGATAACTCGCAAAGGGTTAAAACAGCACAGTGGTGATTTGCAATGGGCAAACAAGCACAAACCCACACAAATGTTGGGTTTAAATACCACAAAAACAATGGTAAAATAGAAACACTGGAACTGACCAACTGACCCTTGTCCCTGAGCTCTTAGCTCAACATCCTATGCCAGACCAGTTCCAACCAGTTCACTTACTCCAAGGAAGTGCAGGCAGGCCATGGCCAACAGAAGGTGGTGTAGCAGGAAACACAGGAATGGCACAAACAGATCTGAATACAGCAAAACCTGCAACCAGACTATGCCAAAAACATTTAAACTCTATTTAGGTCAATTTAACACAGGAGAACAGATACACCCTTAAATATAACAGTAGCAAGCAAGAGCAAACTGATTTAAACAAATTAAACCAATTAACCAATAAAAAGCTCACAACTGAGCCCTGTTTCAGCAGTCTTCAATCAGACAGGTTCTAACTGCACACTCCTGCCACTAGGGTGCAGGGGAACCCTCTCCAAACAATGGTCTGGATAAGTGCTCTAATTATACACACAAAGTTAGATTCAGCAGGTCTGAATCTTGTCTATGCTACAGGATACAAGGTGCACCAATTTCAGAAAGAAACAGTTTAAATAAGAAGGCACAATAAGCCTTTAACCAGCAATTCCCAGCTCAGAAGGGCAGAATCTACCCTCTCCTCCCACAACAGTGCAGAACACAAACCTTCTTAATGTAAAATAACTGGCCTGAAGCCCAAGTGCTTAAACCAGAACTAAGACACTTTTAGAATAACAGATACTAAGCATTCAACCAACAAATCCCAGCTTAGGAGGATGTTAGGTACCTCTCCTGCCACAAGAGTGCAGACCACAAACTTTCTAAATGTAAAACAACTGTCCTGAAGCCCAAGTGCTTAAATCAATAGGCTTAGAATAACAGTTATAATTTAATCAAGCTACTAACAAGCAGTAATGCATGCAGCAGACTAAGTGCAATTGAGTACTTTTAAGAACAGACAGCAAAAACAAAATAAAGTAATAAAGTAGGGAGAAACACTAATACAGCAAAATTATTTTTCTAGACTAAGTGGGAAGGGATGAAACATGATAATTTAAGGTTGGGAACTATGGTAGGGGGGCTTCCTAAATGATCTCTCTCTCTCTACTCAGTAGAATAAGCTGATGAGATGGGACTGGGATTAGTGTCCAAAATGAGATTTATAGTAGGGGTGGGCAACTCAAAAGCCACCAAATTTAAGAACACAAGGACTGGGCAGATGAGAGAAAACTCTTAAAACTCCAACAGAATAGAAAACTTAAAACTAAACAAGTGTATGAAAATAGAAGTGATCAAACCTTGAATAAAAAACTTCAAATCAACATTAATTATAGAGATGACTGATACTCAGAACAATGCAGACCACATAAACATTTCAATTAACTACAGATATTTCTAAATAAAAGAGAAATGCTGTCTCTCATCTCCTCCACTAATTAACTGATGCTATTCACAGTTTGCAAAGGAATTCTTTGGTAGCTTTTTTAACTGACCCTAGCCAAGAACTCTTAAAACTACAACAGAACAGAAACTTAAAGCTAAAAAAAATGAATACTAGAGTAAGATACAAAATAGAAGTAATCAAACCTTAAATAAAGAGCTTCAAATCAAAATGAAATGCAGAGATGAGTGATACTCAGAGCAATGCAGACCACACAAACATCAGACAGATATACTATATGCCCATCTATATGTAAACAATTTTACATTTCCCTAGTTCCTAGACAAATGCAGATGAGTGGATATTGTCAGATACAAAGACATGTACAACATGCAAAGGTCTTTGAGACAGGTCTGAAAGTAATACTCAGCATTAATGTTGGGTTAGCTCAGATTACATCAGTGTTTGTCACCTGACTTCAATTCCCAGGCTAACAGCAACTAACATGCATTTTAACTTCTCTGCATCAGAAGTACATATCTGTCTGATGTTTGTGTAGAACTGGAAGTCATAACACAGTTAAAAAGTTTTACATTTTCAACCTAGTAATTATTTATGTTTCAAGACAATACAGAAACCTCTAACTGTAGACATTTATGTCTGCTTGCTGCACTTAAACTGAGATAACACATTTGTAAAACAAGTTCAGCTTATTTACTTGAAGTTTTGCAACTTGTGTCTGTATGTTCAAGGCTTCCAACTTCTGCTATTAATACATACATTTGCACAGGTAATACTTTATATACATTTCTGTTCTTTGTCAGTACAGTACACTGTGGTTACACTCTTGAAGCTCAGTCATACCCCTCAACCTCTTAGAGCAAAACATCTGGACAAAGGCGCAAATAAAGGGGGGATAAAGGCCAAAAAATTGTAACACTTTATAAATATTGCTCTTACACACTTAGGCAGTTGATAGAATACCAGGTTTTGCATTCGCATGAATTTTCTAAAGGATATGACATCTGACATTCAAATGTGTGCTATTATTTTATGACGTCAGTCTTTGATGATTTGCCAGTGATTTGCCAGACAAAACACAAATGTATGAGTAAATGACTAAAAATATGAGGCAAACATGTGGTCAGTCTGCAAAACTCTGGACAGCTAACATGTATGAGCTCAGTACATAACATACAGTTCACACACACTTCTAGAACAGTTGTTTAATATCCACATAACATGTATATGTCTCTTACATTTGTAAGACAAGCATAAGTGTCATAAATGACATATGATTATTTACAACATCCCATTTAGCTGGGCTGGCAGTGTTACAGTCATTATTGTCAATCCAGTAGTAGTTATATGTGAGCTGACCCTTGCTGGGGTGACTCAGCGGCTAGAGCTGTGATCTATGTCACTGCAGACAGAGCCATGAGGGATGGCCATAGGTTCTGGACAGCAGACTAACAGCAACATGTCACTCCAGGAATTGCTGTTGAGACCTACTGTTTAAATTCCTGTTTCTCATGACTGCATCCCCCCATTTGCATTCTATTACATGCTTAATTGTATGACATACCTGGTATAGTGCTGTACTCCTTTGTCAGAAGAAATACACAAGTAGCATTGTAAAGAATCACAGTCTGTCTTCATGAAGAAAGTGTCAGACCTGTTTAGCATAGGCAGCAGCTTGCCTTTTGTAGGTAATGCTCATCTACAGGTGATGACCTGTTCACCAATTTGTGTCTCCCATTTGCTAATTGCATCAAAAACAGCTGTATTGCCTTTCCATTAGCCAATGGCATGGCAACACAGTGCTATAATTAAGGCCTTCATGCAGGCCTTGCCCCTTTTCCTGGCCTGTGATGAGGATATTATTGAGGTGTCGGAGCTACAGCATAACAGATGGTAGGTGGAAATACTGAACACTGTTTGGATTGGTGTGTTATGTCCACAGTTTTGCATGCCATGTCTGGCCATTTCTAACAGACTTTCAGATTTTGTAGCAGTGCACTGTGTACATGTGTGTTGTGGTGAGTAAGGAGACAGGCTGATGTGAGTGTCATAGATCCTTTTCTATCTGACTGTGCATGCTGCTACAGTTGATGCTGGTCTATCAGCTGTGTATGTTTCTAGGGGCAGACTGAGACATGTCCCTTAAAACCTCAACATTCTTCTCCTAACCCTTTATGCTTGGCTGTTGTGTTGATGCCCTGCTCTAGGTGTTTGGGAGCAATGTTAGGTCTGTAGCAGGTAGTTGGATATACTGCTGCATCTACAGCAGGCCACAGCTTCTGAATTCTGGCCAGGAGTTAGACTAGGGATTGTGAAGACATTGGGAGAGAGCAAGCTATTACTATCAGTGAGGTGTGGTGTCAGCTGTTGTGTCACAGCATGGCATGGTTGAGAGTACCCACAACAGTCCAGGTGAAGCATGTGCCTCTGGTACATATGTTACATAATAGTGTCATCCAGAGAGTGTTAGGCAACATTTAGAACACATATTCATAATTGTGAAATGTGTCACACCCTGCAGGCCTTGAACGTGCAACTGTGGATGGCAGTGGCTGCAGTATGAGCAACCTGTTTTGCTGAACATTGCAGGGTTCCATTATTCCTATGTTGTATTGACATGCATGCAGATGTCAGGCCACACACTAGGCTGTGGGCCAAGACTGTAGGCTTCTAGATGTGACAGTTTCTAGAACTGTAATAGCTGGAGCTACCAAGTCATTATTATGGCAGGTGTATATGTAAGACATGTGTGCATGCATACAGTGTGTAACACAGGATTAGCATGGAGATGTGTGTTCTGATGGGTATGACGTGTGACACTGAGCTGTCTGTCATGTTTTCCTAACCCCAATCTGCACTGCCGTGCTAGTATGTGACCAGTATTCAAGGCAAATAACAGGGATTTGTCCCCCTCTCCAATGTTGTGCGATCCTGGAGTTGGTATATATAGTTAAGGGGGTGTGGGGGTGAAGCCCCCCACCTATTTTCATTTAAAATCTGTACTTTTTGTACTTTTTGTGTTATTTTCTTTTTTTAAAGGAAACTAGGTGGGGGGCTTTTTCCCCCACAACCCAATTATATATACCAACTCCAGGGTTGCATGACATTTGGGAGGGGGACAAATCTCAGTTTTACTCATTGAATTCTGGTTTTCAATCAAATTAAATTTCAATCAAATGGGTTTAGGTCAAATGGTCTTTCGATCAAATGAAGTAGACCTATATATATATATATATATATATATATATATATATATATATATATATTAAAAATTATGTACTTGCCACACTGTTGGTGCAGCCTCACCAGTCATCCTGTGTGGGCCTCCATGTTATGAGCCCTCTCTTCTGTAGCTGTGGGGGAAAACACACCACTATGCATACCTGTCTATCAGATATTCATACTATAATTTGATAAATCACTAGTAGATATACTTACAAACTTCTGAGGCATTCCAGTCCTGAGCATCTTGGATACATTGGGCCAAGAGTGCCCCCTTCCTCCATCTCAGGTCATCATAATGATGATGGACCTGCTCACCAGTGTGAGGAATGTCAGTGGCATTGGTGAGCTTATGTGCCAGATGGTCCCAGGCCTCAGACATGTATTCTGACCCTTTGTACTAGACCTGCAGCAGTCTTTCATCAGTCTTTCACCATGGTTCTTTACGAGGAGCCCAGCCATGTCCCTGGACTCCAACATGCCTGAGCTCTGCACTCTAAAGCACGCTCCCTCTCCTGCACTTGCCATAGTTCCTCATGGGATCAAACTATAACATGTTCTGCCTGTATTCCCACCTGTGCAGTTTAAATAAGACCATATTCCTGCCTTTTACCATCACTGGACCATTTTCAAAAATGCTGTGCAAAGCTGAGCAGTGTGCAAACTGGCTAAGATGAGTTGAACAGTGCTTAAAGTGGCAAATACTGAACAGTGCTTAGCAGTGCACAAATCTGCTTACCTGAGCTGAATACTGCTTAGAATGGGACTTCTTAGCAATGCTCAAACCAGTTAAGCAGAGCTAAGTGTTGCTAGGTATTGGTCAGAAAGGTCCTGTTTAAGCATTGCTTAGCAGAACTGAGCTAAGGGCAAACAAAATTTTCCTTTAATAAAAAATTTGAATTGGATATTAATTGCTCATTATTGATACATTATTTTTAAGTGTATGTATTTTACTTTACATGACCTCCCCCATGTGCTTTCATTACATTACCTTGGGGTGTGACTGTACCATATTGGACACTTGTTTTAAAATGGTGGTTTTCACCTCATATATCCACTGACACTGGGATTCTGGACTAACTATATTACTGTGGTTAACAAATATCACTAACTACATCAAGAAACAAAATAAAATTTTATATAAAAATGCTTTCCCATGTAAAAGCAGAAGAATCCGTCTTCGTATTCGAACCGTGCACCTATTGCACATGAATCTGTGATTCTAACCACTCAGCTGAGAAGATTTCAGCTATACATTTCTATACAGCTTCTTGATACATTTAAGCACTGCTGAGCAAAGTGTACACCGCACAAACCCGCTCAGCTATGCTTAAACTTTGAAGAAAACAAAATAAAAAAAATTAAGCATTAATTCATAATTAAACTATTACACTTCACATTATAAAATAACTGCCTGAGGACAGTTTATTTATTGCTTTAGTGCTGTACAGCACTTTTACAATGCAGGAGGTGTGTTACAGATACGGTAACATACACCTACATTACAATACAGTACACAATTACTTAAGTGTCTGTGGACACCTTCTTTTCATTTATTTAGTGCTGTACAACACGTTTACTATGCAGGGGGTGTGTTACAGATACAGCAACACACCCCCACATGACATTACAGTTCACAGTATTACTTAAGTGTCCGAGGACACTTTTTCATTTATTTAGTGCCGTATGGCACTCTCACACTGCAGGGGGTGTGTTATGGGTACTGTAACACACCCCCTACATGACATTCATTTCACATCTTCTATTTCAGTGTCTGAGGACACTTTCTTTACTGGAAAGTGCCATAAGACACATTGGAAATGCAGAGGGCATGTTACAGATCTGCGAGCACTACTGTAACATGCACCCTAGCACTGATTCAGTATTCGTGTACACGGTTGCCCCTCAGTAGCACATCTTCATTAATATGCAAGGCACGCTACCAAGGAGGAGATGCAGACATGGACACCATTCACTCTGTGTAAGAATAACACTATTCCTACATGGAGTGAATTAAATCTAGGGGCATGAAATTAGTACTGTTTCAAACTTTGATGTCAGCCAATAGTGCTCTTCGCAGTACCTGCAATGTCCCTAATAATGACTCCTTCTGCAATCCGTATGGAGTTACATGTATTGGTAACATATCTAAATATGACTGTAGATTATTTTTTATAAGACCCGTTGCTCCTACTACTATTGAGATTGGGTATCTTTCTTCCACATTGCTCTTATTTCTGCCTGCAAATCTTGATATTTTATGACTTTGTGTCTCTCTGTATGCAAGATACTATATTCACTGGGTGTAGCGATTTCAATTATCAATGCTACTTTTGACTTCCTTTCATGGACCACTATATCTGGTTTTCTTGCATCTGTCTTTTGAACTGTTGTTAATGGGTGATCCCATATGATGCAGACTTCATCACTTTCTATGATACTTTGTAGTTCAAGTTTCCAGTGTTTTTCAACCACTTCAATACCATAATGTTTGCACAATCCCCAGTGCAACAGTTTTGCCACATTATTGTGCCTTTCAGTATACAATCCTTCTGCCATCAGTATGTCACAAGCAGCAATAAGATGTGCACCTGTTTTCAATTAAGTTTTACAAAACCTAGTATGGAGCCTTCAGGGATGCCTGCTGTAGCTGGAGAGAAACTGAAGTGGAAGTCAACCCATTTAATGGACCAGGCACCATTGCTGTGGTAGCCAACAAACCAGCTGACAATGAAGGACGCCATGCTTAAATGATGAAGTCTTTTAAGAATATTTTTTTTGAGAAACTGTATAGAAGGTTTCACCATGATCAAGGAAATATGTAGAGACAACATATCTGACAATGAAGGATGCCATGCTTAAATGATGAAGTCTTTTAGGAATAATTTTTTTGAGAAACTGTATAGAAGGTTTCACCATGACCAAAGAAATATGTAGAGACAACGTGGTCTTTGTTCCTGTTTGGTTAATCTATCAAGTTTAGTATGGTTGTTTTAGTGCCATGCTGTGGATAAAAGCAGTGTTTATTGGCCATTTTGGGTCAATTCTTAACTCCTTGATCTCCCTCTCTTAAATCCTGATTGCCTGGTGGTTTTGGCATCTTTTTGGACTTGTTGGCTGTTGGTGAAGCACCCACCAACAGGAGAAAATGCTGAGAGAAGAAAGGAGCCACTTTTGAGATTTTAAGTATTTTGCTTCAGATTATTTGTTAAGTTTTTCTGCATTGCCACCTATTTTTGAGCATTTTCTGGCTTGTTAAACTTGATTTCTGTGTTGGTAACTGTATTTAGAGCACAGCCTAGAGCTGATTACTGAATTTCCAGCCTGCACTTAATTTTAAAATCGTTTTTTTCCTAAAACTTGCATTTTATCTGTCTCTGGCCTAGCACTCAAGTGTGGGGTTATTTACTGCACTGTTCTAACTTACTGATACTTGTGAACCTCTGCTTTCCTTAAGAAAAACAAAAAAAAAAAAATCTTGCTTTTTTCCCACTTTTCAGAGATTTAAAAAGTTCAGTTACAGATTTGCTGTTCTGAACTGTTTCTAAGTTTCTTGGAGGCCATTGTTTGCTTGGGCTAAAGGGAAGTCTCTGTGTTCATCAGTGGCAGTGATAAACATTGAGCAGCCTGCCTGCCCCTGTGGGAGTGGTTACTGCCTTGAAACTGTAGTTTTATTGGCCATTTTGGGTCATTTCTTAACTCCTTCATCTCCCTCTCTTAAAACCTGATTGCCTCGTGGTTTTGGTGTCTTTTTGGACTTGTTGGCTGTTGGTGAAGCACACACCAAGAGGAGAAAATGCAGAGAGAAGAAAGGAGCCACTTTTGAGAATTTAAGTATTTTGCTTCAGATTATTTGTTAAGTTTTTCTGCATTGCCGCCTACTTTTCCGCATTTTCTGTCTTGCTAAACTTGATTTCTGTGTTGGTAACTGTATTTAGAACACAACCTAGAGCTGATTACTGAATTTCCAGCCTGCACTTATTTTTAAAATTGTTTTTTTCTGAAAACTTACATTTTATCTGTCTCTGGCCTAGCACTCAAGTGTGGGGTCATTTACTGCACTGTTCTAACTTGTTGATACTTGTGAACCTCTGCTTTCCTTAAAAAAACAAAAAAACAAAAAAATCTTGCTTTTTTCCCACTTTTCTGAGATTTAAAAAAGTTCAGTTACAGATTTGCTGTTCTGAACTGTTTGTAAGTTTCTTGGAGGCCATTGTTTGCTTGGGCTAAAGGGAAGTCTCTGTGTTCATCAGTGGCAGTGATAAACATTGAGCAGCCTGCCTGCCCCTGTGGGAGTGGTTACTGCCTTGAAACTGTAGTTTTATTAGCCATTTTGGGTCAATTCCTAACTCCTTGATCTTCTCCCTCTCTTAAAGCCCTCTTTTGCATGGTTTTGCGAGTTTTTGCGCATAGCGCAACATTGGGCAGCGCCGCCTAATTGGGTTCAAACTATTCCTGGCTCCACAAAGTCTGCTCTTCACTTTTTCCCCTTAGAACTGCTCTATCTCTCAAATTAAACACCATATTCTCTTTCTAAGGCCCCTCACTTGTCCAAATAAGTAATTTTACAAGTTAGCACTAATAAACCATAAGCACTACTTACGCTTATACTCTCTACGATTACCTTGTCCCCTATTGGTCCATTTTAATTCAGTTCCCTATATTACTCTAGCATGTGCAAAGGTCAGTCACTGGTTTCCTCTCCAGTCCAGCTGGTGAATCTGGGAATTTTGAGGCAATGTTACAACTGTCTCATGTACACGGACAACCCTCTCCTCCTCCAAACAGGTTCAAATATATGTGAAAGATGCAACCATATAGCCAAACTGGAGGCTGAGCTCTCTCATCTCAAAACTGGTGTAACCAGTCAGGAGGAGAAGATAACCTCACACAACACAATTCCAGTATCACATAGTCCCACCACAACAGCGAACCAAACACATAAAAACACAAAAACATACTCGGAGGCTCTAAATAAAAATCTTCCTAAGCAACAGAGACCTCCAAAGCAGACATCCAAGCAAATGCTACCCCAAAACAAAACATGTACAACACATAGCACACAAAGTCAGTGTGCCAAGCAGTCACAGCCCTTAAGGCTGAATAACACACCTGATACTCTTGTAATAGGTGGCTCTATTGTCAGACACACTGACGTCCCGCTCACCAGGTTGAATAAAGAGAAGGTCACAGTGAGCTGCCTGTCGAGAGCTAAGATCCGCCACATAACGCAAGCACTCAGGTCACTCCAAAGCAAATACAAATATGACTCAGTCATTGTACATGCTGGCGTGAATGACCTGAGATGTACCTACCTCGACTACATGAAAAGAGACATAAAGGAGCTCTCTGATCATGTAGCCCAGGCCGGTATCACCCTGACCTTGAGAAGCATCTTACCCTCACCTAGAATGATGCCACAGTATAAAGACAAAATGATCGATTTTAACAATTGGCTAAAATTTTGGTGTCATTCAAAGGGGATCCAGTGTCTGTCAGCCTGGGATGACATGCTCGACAAGCCACATTGCTTAGCTAGGGACGGCTTGCACCTGTCACCCCTGGGCTTTCGGATATTGGCAAAGGCTCTTGCCACCCCCATAGTGCCTTTTTTAGGCAAGGCTCAAAAGTCAAACCTACCTCCATAGACAGCACAAGGAACAAGAAACTAAGGGTAATGCTGCTAAACGCCAGAAGTCTTAACCTCAAGATGCATGCACTCAAAGCTCTCCTCAGTATGGAGAACATCGATATCTGTGCAGTGACAGAAACCTGGTTCAAGGCTGCAGAGAGAACCCCAGCACTACCAGGTTATACCTCATATCATGCTTTTGGGCCCCAAAACCCAGACAGAACCACAAAAGGAGGGGGATTTTCCATATTTATCAAGGATATCCACACCTCCAGGTTAGTGGCATTGCACGAAGTATCGGAGACCATCCATGTGCAACTGACAGTGGGCAAGACTGCTTTTCAGTTTATAGCATCCTACAGACCTCCCTCTCAAAGTCAGGAATCCCACTCGACTTTCCTGAAAACATTGCAGAACATGAAGATCTCTCCGAACACCATTATATTGGGTGACTTCAACTACCCAAACATAGACTGGGAGCATTACTCAAGCCCCTGCAACTTAGCCCAAAGGTTCCTGGAATTTATAAACTCAAATGCTATGGAACAACTAGTCACCATTCACACAAGAGGGGAAAACATACTAGACCTGATCATTACCAACATGGGGACTCTATGCTCCATACCAGAAGTATATCCCTCATTGGTAAGATCAGACCATAAATTAATTTCACTGGATATCCACATACCGACCCCACCCCCAGCCCAGAAAACCACAGTGAAAAACTTCTCAAATGTGAACTTCACACTTCTCAAAACCGAAGTGGAATCCTTCAAGGCCCCAGGGCCAGTGGAAACTACGGCCCAAACTGCAGAATCCTATATAAACACATTCTACCGACATCTCCAGGAATGCATGGATCATGCTATCCCAAACAAAATCAAGACCCAATCATCCAAAGGCAGGTGTCCAGTCTGGTGGACCCCAGCCATAAATAAACTGTACAACAGAAGGAGGAAGCTACTACATGGTAGAGCAAAATCGCTAAAAGGGAAGGCATCTCTGATCAGTACTAGCAAAAAATTAAGATCCCTCATAAAATCCTCCAAGGCCAGCTTCGAGAGAAAAATTGCACAGGATACTGAAGACAATCATAAAGCTTTTTTCAGTTATGTTAGGAACCTGGGATGCAACTCCCAGACTTGTTCTGAATTGATTCTAAACGACAAAAAATACACTGAACCCACAGACAATGGCAATATCCTGGCAGACAGGTTCAGTGAAAACTTCTCCCCCCTCCCCCGCAAAAGAGCAAGTATCTATCCCAGCAGAGTGCAGCCTCCCAAACATCTCTGATGCTCAGGTGAAGGCCTCCCTCTCCAAAGCAAAAAACACTGCTTCCATGGGACCAGATGGCATCCCGGGTTGCGTCCTACATGAACTCCAAGAAGAACTAATCCCTCAAGTAAAACTGCTGTACAATCTCAGCCTCACTACAGGATATGTGCCCAAAGAATGGCGTACATCAGCAGTGGTCCCACTCCACAAAGGTGGCACCTCTGCGGACCCTGGAAACTATTGCCCCATAAGCCTGACTAGCCTAGTCTGCAAGGCTATGGAGAGGATCATCATGGAACTCATAAACAAAGACATTGGGGACCTACAGACACTAGATCCTACCCAATTTGGCTTCGCCAAGGGCAGATCCTGCCTTTTGAACCTGGTCGACTTCTTCAAAACAGTCTCCAAGGCCATAGATGAAGGGAAGGTAGTCCACACAGCCTATCTGGACCTTGCAAAGGCATTTGACACAATACCCCACTCGGACATCATAGATAAGCTATCCAGCCTAAATATAAACCCCTATGTCACAAGATGGGTCGCAAACTGGCTCAAAGACAGAACCCACAGAGTCAGAGTTGCTGGAGCCATGTCAGACTCGAAACCAATCACAAATGGCATCCCACAAGGTTCTGTCCTGGGACCTCTCTTGTTCAGTATTTACTTTTCTGAGGTACAGGCCAACGTGGGAGGACTATGGCTCACCAAGTTCGCAGATGACTGCAAACTGGGTGCCATAATCGACTCTCCAGCTGACACAAACATCCTTCAAAAAGGTCTCGCAGAGACAGATAACTGGTGCCAGAGCCATGGTCTAAAGCTAATTGCCAAAAAGTGTATAGTCATACCCTTTGGCAAAAACAATGTGCCCACAAATTACCGCATAGGTGGTAACCCATTAAGTACAGAGAAAGTAATTAGGGATCTGGTGACCCAAGTTGATAGCAATCTCTCCTTTGACAACCACATTGCCAAAGTGGTCAGAAAGACCTTCTACATAGCCCACCTCATCATGAAAGGATTCACATCTAGATCAAGAGAGGTAATCGTGCCCCTTTATTTATCCCTCATTAGGCCCATCATAGAATACAATGCCCCCTTTGGGATGTACCTTACCCGACACCTGCAGCTATTAGAAAGACCCCAAAAGTACCTCACCAGGAGGATCAAGGGACTCAAACAGATGCCATATGCTGCTCGGTTAAAAAAACTCCAGCTCTACTCAATTGTATACCGCCTACTTCAAGGTGATCTATTATTTATTTATTTATTTATTTATTTATTTTATTTTACATTTGTTGACTGGGCTAGTCTAACTGGATACATGTCCATTTTCAGTAGAGGCCCGGGGAGAAAAGCTCCAAGCATCTGCAGTGAGTAAACAATACAATATATAGTAATAGTCAAGTGGATTACAGTACATTAGCTACATAGTACATTAGCTAGATAGGTCAAAAAAATGTTTACAGAGTAAGTTAGTAGCTTTAAGCTAAGATTAAATACAGTGAACCAAAAGCATGAAGTTTTTTTTTTTTTTTTTTTTTTTTGGTACTACAGATCGGTTAGATAAAACAAAAGAGTAGAGAAGTATAGAGAGAGCAGGAGGTGAAAGAGATATCAGTCTGGGTTGGAGCAGGGACACAGCCAGTGAGTTGTAAGATATTCTTTCAGATGCTTTTTAAACAGAATAGTGGAAGCAAGGGAGGAAAGTTCAGTAGGAAGCTGGTTCCAGATTTTTTTACTGTGTTGTTGAAAAGTGAGTTTCCTGCTTTGTTATTTGCTTTAATAGTGGAAACTAGAAGCTTATTGGATGAGCGTAGCATAACAAGATTTTTGTAGGGTGAAATCAAGTTAGTGAGGATAGGGGTATTTTTTGGGTGGTAAAGGATTTTTTGGGTGATAACAATTTGTTGATAAAGTAGTTGGTTCTGCAGTTCTAGCCATCCCAGTTGTTTTAGGTTAAGATAGTGGTGAGTTCTAAAGGTGGTGCCAGTGGCAAATCTGGCTATGTTATTGTAACTGGTGGAAAGTTTGGTGAGATTGTTTTTTGATAGATTGGTATATATTGCCGAAGCATAGAACAGGGTAGACATAAGGTGGGTCTGGGCAATAGTTATTCTGGCTGAAGGGGAAAGAAAAGGTTTGATTCTGTAAAGAGTGCCTATTTTTTTGTTGACTGACTTTATAGTAGAGTTAATGTGATAATCAAAAGTAAGGTTATTATCAATTGTTACTCCTAGAAGACGGGTGAATTTATGAGTTGGAGCAAAGATTAATAACTTTGTTTTTTTGGGGTTCAGGAGGAGGCAGTGTTGCATGAACCAATTTTCAACACTGCTAAATACTGTTTGGGTGAGAGACTGCAGAGAGGTTATGGACTTAGCTGAACAAATTAAAGTGGAGTCATCTGCATATTGTATGCAGGTGGCCTGAGGAATATTGGTTTGTAGGTCATTGATAAACAATGAAAAGAGTAGAGGTCCTAAAATAGAGCCTTGGGGTACTCCAGTGTTCACAGGAAGGGATTTTGAAAGATTATTATCCCACAATACTGCTTGTTGTCTGTTTTCCAGATAGGATTTAAACCAATTTAATGCTTGTGGGTCAAGAGATTGGGCTTTTAGAATGTCTATAAGGATATTATGGTTGACCATATCAAAGGCTTCTGAAAGGTCAATAAATAATGCAGAGGAAAAAGTGTTATTGTTACGATTTTTGTTTATGGAGTCAAAAAAGGACAGAAGGGCAGTTGTGCTATGGAAAGGCCTAAAGCCATGTTGGCAGTTGGCAAGTAGATTATTTTGGAGAAGGTGGGTAAGTAGTTGTCTGCGTATGCACTTTTCCATTATCTTAGCAATTGGAGACAGTAAGGCGATAGGCCGAAAGTTGGAGAGTTCAGTAGATGACCCACCCTTATGTAGAGGGATGATGTGGGATACTTTCCAAATAGAGGGGATTTTGCTTTCTAAAATTGTTCTATTTATAAGGATGGAGATGGGATAGGCAATAGCTTTTGCTGCTATTTGCAGGTATTCAGCTGGAAGACAGTCAGCTGAAGGGGTGCATGGTTTTAGTTTTTGAAGGAATTTGCAAATGAGTGATATAGGTATCGGTTATATTTGAAAGGTAGGAGATGGAGTCTTTGTGGTATTTAATGGGGATGTGGGAATAGGTGATAAAGTATTGGCTAGGGTTTGAATGGCTTCAGTAAAGTAGTTATTAAAGGCATCAGGAATTTGGTTGGAGTTATTTTGGTTGAAACCTGTTGGGGCAGGAGTTTTAGAGTGGCCTGGCTGAAGAAGTTTGTTTATGCCAGACCAGAAATTTTGTGGTTTTTGCTGATGAGTTTGTTGGAGGTGAAGGTAATAGTGTTTTTTGTCTCTGAGAATATCTTTCTTGGTTGCATTTCTTACCTGTTTATAGTAAAGGTGATCTGATGGACATTTAGAGACTCTCCATTTGGCCCAAATTTTATTTCTGAATAGGATCTTTTGCCTAGTTTCTTTAGTGAGCCAGGGGGCAATTTTGGTCCTTATTTGGGAAGAACGATAGGGGGCGTGGTAATCTAGGATCTGAAGGAATCTAGTGTTAAAGTAGGTCACTGCATCATCAAGTGGAAGATGAGACATAGGTGACCAGTCACATGCTTTCAGTTCATTTTGGAAGATCTCTTGGTTAAAACATTTTTTGGAACGTGAGATTTTAAAATTATTAGTAGTAGGGCTATGGATTCTTTGTTTAATAATATAGGTTAGCATGTGCTCACTAATATCGTCAGGAAGGGTTCCTGGTTTATAAGTATCATGGTGGCTGTTTATAAGTATCCAGTCTAGAGTGGTTTCCTTGCTGCTTGGCTTATGGATTCTAGTAGGAGTGGTTATAATTTGTGAGAATCCATAAAGATTAATATGATTGGGAGGATTAAGGGAACCTTAACCTATGCCTACATATAAAGCTATGTCCAACCCAGAATTAATGGGCATGCTCCACCTCAGTAAATCTAAATCCCTTAGAGCCACGCGCTCGAGGGACTTGAACCTCAGCACAGAAATAAATAGAACATGCTGGAGGGACAGATTCATAACCCAGAGGCTCCATTCACTCTGGAATAGAATTCCAATTCATGTTAGGCAGAGCACCTCACTGACCCTCTTCAAGAAGAATCTTGATGAGTGGATGGGGGATCGTAGGTTTGTCCTGGGGATTACTTCAGTGTCACTATTAGACAGAGGCACAGTAAACTAAACTTTAAAAAGGGCACAGTATACTCACATCAAGGGGTGGCGTAAGCCAAACACAATCGGGCTAGGCTTATAAATGCCCCAGGGCAGATAGCCTAGTATGAACCTATGAACCTATGAGAGGGAGCAAGGAACCTAGAGATTTATGATTGTAACATTTTGTATAGAAATGGACTAATCTTATTCTCGTGGAAATAACCTAACAAGAGGCAAAGTATTCACGAAAAGAATTAACTCAAAACTAGAATAAAAGTGAACAAAGTAATCCAAAACCAGTTAAACTGTTTATTCCAAATTAAATGTCAAACTAAGCGCTTTCACCCAGCTATTCCGTGGGTTTCGTCAGAGTTAAAAAATACACCATTACTGCTCTCTTTATATACACATACCATTAACCTATGTCCAATCACATAACTGCTTCAATTACTTTTAAAATTCTTAGCAATCAGTTCATAAAGTTACATAACATACAACACCTCATTTCATTGTGTAAAATTCATTACAAATACTAAAAACTGTTGTTTAATAACACATGTAAGTAACCCTTACATACTTAACTATTCAAAACCTAAAAATAAAAAATAACAATGACCCTATATCAAATTGTAAATAAGTCTTGATGTTCAAAGTTCATCTAAATGTGTTTTACAAAAATGTTTCATAAAATATATAAATATTTTAAATATTTTAAATATAATAAAAGGTTGTAGTTGTTGACTACATAACCTCCACCTAACCACAACACATTGACAAATTAAATGCAATATGATTTATATTTTAATATACTAGAAATGGAGATGTGTTCACTGATACCTGGCATGTTGTTGGCATTGAGTCTAAGTTGCCACAAACATTCCTTCATTTCTAGTAAATTGTTCACATCCCCCTCATTGTAAATGTTGTTTGGGATCCTGTCAACTACAAAAATATAAAACTTTTAAAATCCTCGCATTTAGTACTGTGTAGATATAAAGAACTAGTTACCTTCTTGTTTTTAATATCTCTAGTGTGTTCCATAATACGCTCTCTTAATTTCCTAATGGTTTTGCCTATGTAAAATGCTGGACATGATAAACAAGTCGCTAGGTATACCACCATCTTAGTGTTACAGTTGACATGTCCAGGACATTTAATGGATCTATTGAAATTCTGTACCATAACGTAGGGACCGTCGTTAATAAACTTACAAGTTCTACATAACCCACATTTCTTCATTCTTGAATTCCTATATGGTTGATTAATGTTGTTACTTTCAAAATATTCCTTCAGGTTCTTTCCCCTACTATATGTTATATTGGGACCTTTACCTAAAATATTCGTAATGTCCAATTTGTTGCCTAAAATTTTGTCCCATATTTCCTTTATTGTATTAAAAACTATTCCCACGTTTTCAATAAATAGTAGTATTAATGCTTCAGTCCTATTCTCTTTTTTACTTACATCCACATTCATTCTAAACCTTAAAATTGGTTCGAAATTTTTGGTCCTTTTGACCATCACTTCTTTCTTTATTTCATATAATAAATACTGTGGGTAGCCTCTATCTTGAAATATTTCCATCAGTTTGTCTACCTCGTTGTTGAATACCACATCATTGCTTATAATCCTTGATAGTCTAACCATTTGGCCCTTAACTAGATTCTTTTTTTGAAAGTACGGGTGACAGCTATCGAAGTGTAAAAAGGAATTTGAGTACGTCTTTTTCCTATAAATATTCGACTCTATTGTCCCCTCTTCCTTCATCTGAAATTTATTGTCCAAGAGGCAAAGTATGTTGAGATGGGGTGCACTTCCTAAGCATCTGAAAATGCATACTAAACATTTCCTGGAATGCTGAGAGGAACAACTGAATGAAAGGAATGTTGCATAGAGAAATGGATAGTAAGTTAAGTTTAATGAATGAACTGGACAGAATCCAAATGAGTTTAGAAAGTGTACACAATAATTAAATGAACTAAATGTGAAGGCTGCAGAGGAAGGGAACTTGCAAAAGAAGGGGCATAGGTGGATCATGTAGCATGTGTGAAATGGTTGAAGTGTGGGTGTTTTATGGGTCTATATCACATCAGCAAATGCTAAAAATAGCAAACGCTGATATATCGAACTTCAGACTGCAAAAGCTGAAAACAGCGAAGGAACTGATCAGTGAATTTTTTTCCCCAAGGAAAAAAGTTGCTGATCCAAAAAAAAAAAAAGAGCATACATCCACCCCCCCCCCCCATCTTAAATATACCAACTTCGAGATCGCACCACAGTGGAAAAAACAGCAAAGCCCAGAGAATGGGAAAAAAAATTGCTGATCCGTACCTTCGCTGTTTCCAGCTTTCAGACTCTGAAGTTTGATATATCAGTGTTTGCTATTTTTAGCATTCGCTGATGTGATATAGACCCATGTATTACAAAAGTGAAGTTGTGGAAAGGCTTTAAGTTAGAGTCAGGAGAGAGGAAACATGTACAATAAAAAGACTGGAATGGGTGGAAAAGGGAGAAGTGATTGTATCATTCTATGTACCAAATATGGATATTGAGAAGCTATTGAAGGGATATATAGGAAGGGTGAATAGACTGAGAAGAGATGGAGATAGCACAAGTTTTACAAGGAATTTTAGTATGGTGTTGGGTGCTGAAATGGACTGGCTGTATGAAGTAGTGGTTTCATAGGCAGTATTAGAGGGGTATTGTGGCAGACTATGGAAGATTTGGGTTTAATGGATATAGATAGAAATTAAGATGGGCTGGGATGAAAGTATATATACTTTGCAGAGATGAGAAAATGTGGGTGGGCAGAAGTTTAGCAGACAGGCAGAGAGGCATGAAGGTGCAGGAATAATTCTTGCAGAATAGAGGACTGTTACACCATGCAGAGGTAAAAAAAGCAATGGGAGGTAGGGGCTGTAGTAGTTAGAGTATGGAAACAGAATCCTAGGCAACAGGACAGTGAAGATGAGATTAGGTGGCTTCAGTATATGGTAGGACAGTTGATAAATGAAACAGGAAGGAGGAAGCAAACAGAAGGGTGGTGTGGGATGGTTTAAGATGCATATGGAAAGTAAAAACCTACGAGGGATATTGGAGGGAAGAGGAAAGAAAGAAAAAGAACTGTAAAGGAATTCAGAACTCAGATTATAGATGTACAGAAGAAGGTGGTTAAAGTAAAGGGAAAGAAGAAGGCATTAAGGATGGTCAGACTAAACATCAGGTTGGGCAGTAGGATTTGCCTAATACTGAAGTGGAGTTAACAGGAAAGGGGGGTGGGGGACTAAGCATTGGGATAAGTGGAATGCTAACACTATAACGATCATGTAAATATTGAAATAACAACCGGTGGGCTAAGAATTTTAACACGAGTGTGAGCAAGGGCATCAGAGAAGTATGTTTTAATGGAAAATTGCATAGCTGGATGCCAAAGTGAAGACAATTGCTTACAGAATGGAAAAGGACCCTACTCACTGACTGGGTAAGAAAAGTCAGGGATGATAAGAGTTCAATAAGAGAATAATAGGGATTTGAGTTGGTGGAGGCAATTAGTCATATTAAGGGGGGGGGGGGTGCATAGGTTCCAGATGGGTATCCAGTAGATTTCTTTGATGTGGTGAGATTAGAGGTGATAACTGTGATGGCAAGTTTTCCAAATCAGTTATGGAATGGGAAGGCACTGCCTAGATCAAAGGAAAATGCAATGGAAGTGATGCTGCATAAGAGGAAGGTAGGGAGAGAGGGTTAGGTTGGATATAGGCTAATATCATTATCTAATGCAGATGTAAAGATTTTTGCAAGAGTCTTATTAGTTTATGTATTATTTATTAATTTTATTTCGCATTTGTTAACCGGGTTGGTCCAGCTGGTTAAGAATTTACCCTTTTTCAGTGGAGACCCAAGGGGAAAAGCCCCAAACAGGCATACAAATACATACAAATAGAGACAAATTAACAATATTACAGAGCAAAACAATATTATGAATACAATGGATAAGAAAAACATAATGTACTCAATGGAATAGTACATCGCTATATATAAAAAAAAGTGTAGCAATAGGTTGTAACAGGAGAAACAACAATAATAAATCCAGTAGGTAAACAGGAACGGAAGTTAAGGTTGTAGGCAATATAATGAAAAGAAACAAGGTATAATTAGATTAGTGGCTAGAAGAATAATTGTGTAAGTGCAGGGGCTTCAGATCTGAGGGAAAGTAGAGTGGGAGTAAAAAGTAGAGAGGGGTGACTACACAAGGGGCTGTAGGTCAGAAGAGGGAATGGTGCAAAAGAAGATAGTAGTAGAGGAGGGAAGTAGTGATCTAGAGGGAGGGTACAGAAAGAAGGGCAGTTGGATAAAGTAAGTTATAGAAAGAGGAAAAAGGTCTTATAGATCAGACTTATTGGTGAAGTGGGTATGTGGAGAGGGAGGGGTTAAGTAGGATGGCAACAGGTACATATAGAGTTGTTATGGAGGTACACTATCAGGTCATGTTTGAAGTTAGGAAGGGAGGTATGACTTCTAATATGGAGTGGAAGATTGTTCCAGGTAAGGGAGATGGAGTGTTTATAGAGTATTTTACCTATGTTCTTGATGGGTTTATAGACTTGTAGTAAGAGTTTATCAGAGCTGTGCAGGAATCGGGGAGGGGTGTACCAGGAGATCAGGTGGGACAGAGATAGACAGTCAGAGTGTGAATTAAGAATTCTGAAAGCTTGGATCAGCTGACATTTGGTCAGAAGGTGTGGGAATTCAAGCCAATATAGTTTTATGAGAGCGGAGCAGTGATGGAATTTATAGGATCTGCTGGTGACAAATCTAGCAATTTTGTTATATGTTTGGTTTAGTTTTGACAGCAGGTTATTTTGTAAATTGGAAAATAGAGGGGAGCCATAGAGGAGGGCAGGGAGGAGATATGATTGGGCTAGCAGTAGGTTTGAGTTGGGTGTCAGGAATTTGCTGTTTCTGTATAGCATGCCCGGTTTTTGGTGTGTTTTCTTTATAGAATGAAGTATGTAGAGGTCTAGTTTGAGCTGTTCGTCTATGATGATACCTAGGAGTGTTGTGTGTAAGTCTGGTGTTATGATTGTGCCATTTAGAGAGGATATGAGAAAGATGGATATGTGTTGGGCTAGAGTTTTAGGTAGGAATAGTAAGAGCTTAGTTTTAGAGGGGTTCAGGATAAGTTGATTGTTGGAGAGCCACTTCTCAATAGAGTGAAATGAAGATTGGGTGATATGGTAGAGGTTATTGATAGAGTCAGAAATGGAGATCAGAATTGAATCATCTGCATACTGTATGATAGAGGAGAGGTTGCTTGTAATGTGTAGGTCATTGGTGAAGAGGTTGAAAAGGAGGGGGCCGAAAACTGAACCTTGAGGAACACTGGTCTGAACTGGCAGAAAGTGTGAGAAGGAATTCTTGCCATTTAACTGCTTATAGGTGACTGCACAGGTAACTTGAGAACCAATTTAGAGTGGGGATGGAAATGTTCAGCTGAGAAAGTTTATGAAATCGAAGGTTGTGAGAGACAGTGTTGAAAGCCTTTGAGAGATCTAAGAAAAGGCAGGACACAAGATTATTATTGTCTCTGCCCTCAGCTGCAGTATGAGAGAAGGATAAGAGTGCAGTGTTAGTACTGTGTTTGGGCCTGAAACCATACTGGGTGTTGGTTAAAAGATTGTTTTGAGTAAGGTGTGAAAGCAGTTGAGAATGGATACACTTTTCTAGAATTTTGGAGAGGGGAGAAAGAATAGCAATGGGATGGAAGTTAGATGGTTCTGTGGAGTTACCTCCTTTATGTAGTGGGATAGTGTAGTATTCCTTCCAAATAGAGGGGACAGTGGATTCTTGGATTGAGCAGTTGATTAGAATGGAGACAGGAAGGGCTACAGAGTTAGCAGCAAGTCTTAGGAATTGAGGAGGTAGGTTATCAGGGGTGGGGGAACAAGGTTTAAGTTTACTGAGGAGAGTTTTAATATAACTAACAGATACAGGTTTGAGCAAGAAGGGGTCAGAGAGGTTAGAGGAGTCAGATTGGGGAATGTGAAAAAGGTGTGGGTCTGGCAATTGAAGTGACAGAACTGGAAGTGGAATTAGAGGTGGGGTTGGGGTTATTAGAGGTGTTAGGTACTAGTTTAGAAATGGTATCAATGAAGTAGTGATTTAAATGGATGGCGGTATCTGATGGAGATTGATTAGGAAAAGGGTTGGGGGTTGTGGGTGAGCCAGGGTTAAGAAGAGTTTTTATGGTTGACCAGAACTTCTGGGGGTTAGTAGTTTGCAGAGATTGGTCAGACAGGTAAAACTTTCTTTTGTCCTGGTTGACTCTTTTTTTTGTAAGGTTTCTAAGTTCCCTATAAGATTGTAGGAGGGCAAGAGATTTGCTTTTCTGATATTATTTCCAAGTAGCATCTCTTTTATGCATAAGGTGGAAGGTTTCTTTGGATAGCCAGGGGGCATGTTTAGCTTTGACTTTTATTTTCCTGATGGAGGCCAGAGAGTTGAGTGTGTTTAGGAATGTCCGGTTTAAGTAGCTAACTGCATCATTTGAAGGTAGAGAGTATAGGCAAGACCAGTTAATATTTGAGAGAATTTTGTTGAAGGAAGTGGTATTGAATATTCTTTGGTTGCGGATGTATTTTAAGAGGTGAGTACTAGTGAGGTTGGGTGAGTACCTAGTAATGTGGATAGGTAGGTGGTCATTGATGGGATCAGATAGTGTACCTGGCTGGTGGTACAAATTAGGAGAATTTACGAGAATCCAGTCTAGGATAGAATTGGAGTGTTTTTTGCCAATGCGGGTGAGGTTAGATTGAAAAGGACATCCAAAAAGGATAGGACAAAGCCAAATAAGCTTTGTTAGGAGGAAGTCTTCAATGCACACTAGGGAGTGTTGTTGGATATTTTTTTAATTGAAAAACGTGTATTGATAGGGTAAGGTGGGAGCTGTTATCATTAATTCAAGTAAGGACTTTGATCTTGTGAATTGGAATTTTTATTTGAAGTGCTAAAACAAGTGTGGAGAAGGGTGTTTCAGAGGTTAGCACACTATGTTAAAATCAGTTGGTGTTATTATTGATGACTGGAGATCTATCTGTAAAAGTCAGCAATGTACAGGAACTTAGTATAATTACTCCCTTTTGCCCAGGCTATTTTTATTGATGATTAAGAAGTTAGGTCAAACACTATGGAGGCATTTATATAGATGCATACCTCTCAACTAGTCATAATTTTGCTGAATGACTAGATTTTTCCTCATATTTGTGGTCTGTCCCTCATAAAAAAAAAATAATTTTCTGTCAAATCATTGTGGACTACAATCACTAAACACTGCCAGGCATTTGAGTTTCAGACTTCATATATTTCAGAAATGTATGGTAATGGATTTCCTGTTATTCTAACAACTTTCTAAGTTTATAAGAATTACATTTAAAACCTGTCCCTGATTTCGGTCCTTCTATTGCACACCCCCATTATTTTTGGCTTTGTCAAGAATTCTTGGTCTAAAGAGTTGAGTGGTATATATAGATGGGAAGGCATGAAGGAATACCATTGCCTATTTGTTTGATAATAATTGCAAGCTACTTTTCGATAATATGAAGCTGCAGCTCCTGTATATACTAGATTTATAGGTGATTAGGAGGGGAATTTGCCTTGTTTATACCCAGCAAAATTGGTGGTAGTGAGAAAGGAATGGTAGGAGATGGGCTGGTTGGGTTTCCTGATCAACAATATGATTGAAGTATTTATGTTTGGAGTGTATTCTCTGATAGAGGATATAAGAAGAAAGAACTGACAACAGCTGTATGGTAGATCGAATAATATGCTCAATAAACAGGTGGTATGACACACATGTTGATGACTAGGATTGAGGTGACACAGATGTTGGCTTTATGACTTGTAAATGAATTATCTAGGCAGATTGATGTTAGTCCTTGGGATAAGATAAAAGGGAACATGCAGAAGGTTTATTATTAGTTTGCGTGGAGAAGTAAGAGAAGAAGGATAAATAAGGACAAGCTGAGGGTAAAGAAGAAGATGGGAGAGGTGGGAGAACCAGGTTTTAGGTGATATATTATGGCAACAGTATTGCCAATGAGGAATGTGAAAATTAATTACAATTTGCAGTGGGTGGAGTAGGTAGCAGGGATCTGGGGTGGATTAAATACATATATGGATATGACCAAGAGGTGCTCTGACAAGAAGTTGTGGAAGGTGGCTAGGGGAGTGAAGGAAGCCTTGTACCATGGAGGTTACAAGTTTGCATACTCTCTGAGAAAGACAAGATAGGGAACAAGTGAGGGAGCGGTTAGGTAGGAGGTAGTAGACGAGGATAACTAAATGAGACTACATTTCCATGAAAGCAAGGGGTGAAGGTGACTTTGAAGTAATTAAAATAAATCTAGAGAGAGGCTGGCTGTTGTATCAGGCCACAATACCTATACTACAGAAGATTAGGGAGAAGATACATTAGGGAAGGTGAAATAATGTTTTTTAAGAATGGGCATCATTAGAATGGGGGAGGACTGTATTAATTTGTGAAGATCTGAAGTGGGAGGTAGCAGAAAGGACTTTAGGGAAACTTAGTGATTTTGGTAGTTAATATTATGAATTGTGGTTGCGATATAATGCTTGAGAGGAAGTGAGGGTGACTGGAAAAGCTATGGTGAAATGTAACAGTTTAGGACATACATTAATGTATATTGCATAGATAGTACATAATGATATTAATGATTACACAAGAGGGGTAGCTTGAATAAGCTGTCTTCCACCCATGTGCGTAGATAAAGGAGGGCAAACTGTACATGTAGTTAATGTGCCTAGGGGTGTGGCAGCTGTAGAAGTAATGGATGATTCGGAGAGGTCATAGAGGAAGAATATAAAAGATAATTGGCAGTTGTGTCTATCTAGATGGAGGAGGGTGATAGGAGGTATGAGGGAGTGAGAAGAAATCATAGAGTTTCAATTGGTGCTAGGCTGGATAAAAGGACAGACAGACTTCTTTTGGAGAAGGACAGCTGTATGGGACACATTTCCAATAGGCTATGGTATCAGTAAAATGATGAGATATTGTTGTGAAGATGGATAAGGAACATTTTTGGAAAATATAATAGCTGATGGTGGGTGAAACTGAGGAGGGGACAGGAACAGGGAAAAGCAGATGGCTGTGCCCAGGTAATATACAGATGAGTGAAGTTCATGTGTAGTTCTGATGCCAGAATATGAACAACTTATCTTAAGTTCGTCACACTAATTTTACAGTTATTTAATTTAACAGTGTACTGTCTCTGTTCAGCAACTGTATCTCTTTTAATGTTTCTTGTACATTATTCTCTTTCTGTAGAAACTGTATGACAACTGTATTTACAAGATCCTCTAAACTTTCTATAATTGTGTAGTATCTCTTTGAAATACTCTAGTGATTACTTACCAAATGAAAGTTTCACACACACACACACACACACACACACACACATATATATATATATATATATATATATATATATATATATATATATATATATATTACTAAAAAATATATTAAATGTGCATTATATGGAGCCTTTTTCATATACTTTTACCAGGTTTTCTTCCTACTTTACATACAATTCTGAACAGAAATTAGCAACTAGTATAGCAGAGATCAGCTCCTCACATGTACATCCATTTCCTCTCAGTTCTTCTCCTGAAAGTTATGCTTATTTTCCTTTGAATGGGTATCACCAGAATAGCATATATTACAGCATAGTGTCTAAATACATTCTCATACGATATTTTCCCAACAAACTTCCCAGGCCTGTAAATAAATAAGCATTGTTATGCAGGATATCAGTGCTATAACTCTACACTAATTGAGATAGTTCCACCACTACGGGACTTTATCTGTATGCAGTGGATGCCTTTACACTGTGCTTTTTACCTCATGAAAACATATCTCCATGCCTGTGTCTCAAAAGCCAGATGATCCATGATAGCAGGAAATTAACTTCCATACTCATCTCCACTAACTCAAAAAAGGATTCTGTTACATTTTATTTTTACATTCGTGCCAATAGCCTTTGATCTACTATCCTTACATGGTGTCCTAAATATAGAGGATTATGAGACAGAAGGATAAAGCATCTCTCACAGAATAGATAACAACAGCAACATTTCACTGGATGCACCACTGGGTCAAGTTACTTCTGTGGGACTTGAACATTTACATAATCTACCAAAAGACAGACCGCTACCACATGTTCCTGTTGATGGTAAGAGTTGCAATACCCCAAGAGGTAACCATTTAACCGAATGGTTTAGTAACATCGATTTCAGGATGATAGTTCATGTTAATGAACAGAGTGATTTGTCAGTGTCCCAGCAGTTAAAAACCTTTGAGAATAAACTTATGAAATATCGTAAGTTGCAAGTGGAAAACAGTTATTTCCGGGAATGTGTTAAATCAGGTATTGTGCCAAAGGGATTACAGTCATGGAAATATCCCTATGGTCTCATCAAGGGATCTGTTTTACACCAGGAACTTTTAGCATCATTCGATTGATAGGGGTATGAATGCATGGAGTTATTAATGCAACACAACCAGACTATGATGGAACACTTAGAATTGGAAATTATTCAGTTAGATAATTTTTCCAAGAAGAATATTCCACAGATAGGACTACAATCAAAATTTTAACAATGTTAAAAAGACTTTGAATGAGGTAAGAGTGAGATAAGAAAACAATCTTATTTGTGATAAAACTGATTATTACAATAAAAGGGGTAACCCTGCTCCCCCAAAGTTAAATAATAGTATATAAAATAACAATTTTTCTAGTGAACCAGCAACTGTATGTGATAATGCTAATTTGGTAGTCCCTTTGCATTCACCACCTCTCCAGAGATTGGAGAGGTTATTGAACCAGAGGAAAGTCCACCAGGGAAATTGGCAGGGGTAATACCATCAGGAATTCAAATCCAGGAATCTCCCACTGCATGACAGGAGGAATGGACGAGCAAGGAACAACTGACCCCCAGTTGGCCAAAAAGTATTACTAACTGGAAAAATGACTTTAAAGTTCACAATTACAGTTCATACAATATTTCAAAAGAACACACCTCCTTTTTGAGAAAGGTTTAACCTTTGTTTCATTAAGGAAGGGCAATTTAGCTGAGACAATTATTGATTCAAAGATGTACACATGAAAACTACATTTTGCTGTGATGTTTGATGGTATGAACCAAAATATGGAAAATATTGACCTTTGTAGGAAACCTAGTGTGATTAATCCTCACTTACACCCTACTATCTAATTATTTGAAAAGATCTGTGAACATGATGTGAGAATAGAGCATAATGCTAATAGAGGGGGAATTGTAACAACCTGAAAAGGAATTGCTCAATGAGGTTAGTAGCAACCATTCCTTAGATGTATGAAACCTGACAAAGAAGGGGGGATGGTTGCCATGGATCACATTGATTATATTAGCAGAATGGAGGGTATGCTTTTCTTTGATCAATATGAAGATAGTTCTAGGAATTAGCTTAACATTTCCTATTTAAATATTCATAGGGCTATGTATGATTTACTATTGGGCAAACTGTTTACTGCAGAGGAATACAATTATATCAAGAACACACTCCCATGGATACCCTCAATATTTGGGATCCCCAAAATACATACAAATCTGGAAGATCCTCCATTTCAGGATCCAAAACCCATGGAATTGCCAAATTTATTGAGATGAAACTAAAAATATTTTAGACAATGAGGCACATGCATACAATGACTCCTGGAGTTTCTCAGTAAGATACGAAAAGCGTAGTTGTAGAGAACTTAATATTGGTTGCTATAAACATCAAGAACCTCTTTTCAGTCATACTGCATGACATAGGTCTTCATTGGCTCACACGTTGTTTACGTCAGTATACTAGTTTGAACAACAGACTAGTTAAGACTTTGTCTATCCTTATGAAAATTGTCGGAAACAATAACTTCATTTGGTTTGAAGGAACTATTTATAAACAGGCCAAAGGTGTTGCAATAGGGTCTACATGTGCCCCGGTTTTTGTTAATACCATTTTAGCCTACTGGGAGAGCTACTATGTTTTTAATTTGCCTTTTGGCAACTGTTGGAGGAACTATGGTGGATTCCTAGATGACATAGTTATTTTTTGTAAATATAGCAAAGCCAAGTTAGATGAGTTTTTCACCTATATTAATAATACTACCCACTTCCTTAGCTTTGCAATGACTAAATCTTTCGATGTCATAAATTATTTGGATGTGGAGTTAAAAAGTGATCATAAAAATAGATGGTTTACATCTAGTCTTTTCAGAAAAATCTATGTACTCCAATTCTTTGCTCCACTTTGACAGTTGGCATCCTTTACACCAAAATAAAGCCCCAGTTGAAGGGCAATTGGTACAACTAGCAAGGATGATATCTTAGATAGAAACATTTGTTAATGAAGGGAAAATATTAAAGATTATGTTATTAAACAGAGGACATCCCCTAGAATTCCTGGAGGAAATACTGCTAGAGGTTAGCCAGAAAAGGTTGGATCAATTCTATAAACCTATTTTAGGTAGTAGTAAAGATGGTGAGACCAGAAGTCTGGTCAAGGATACTAAATTTAAAAAAAAATGTATTCTTTGCATAACAACATGACCAGAAGTATTCAGGATATTTTAAAAATAACTGGAAAATCCTGAAAATAGGAGGTTTGTACATGGACAAATTAGGTAATTGGCCTACAGTGATATTTAGGAGAGAGAGAGAGAAGCGTAACAAGTTACTTGCAAATGGAGAAAGTATTAATTAATGGTAAAATGAGACCCAATCTTATGTTGAAATGTGGTAGATGTAGCTACTGTCCCAATATTGGGGAAGCAGAATATGTATTGGTTAAAGGGTTTGGGAGAATTGTGTGCCCTAGGAGATGTAACAAGACAGAAAAAGTTGTATATGTTGCTCTATGTTCACAGTGCTCACATGTCTATACTGTTAAAACAGAAAGGTCCTTGAAAGATTTAAATTTATGAACACTTAAGGGATGTGAAGAAGGAAGACACTAGGAGTAGTGTATGGAAATGCATTCACAGTAATGAGGATCATGTCTTTAGTTTTTTTGCCATTGATATATCAGTGGAGATTCCAGAGGGAGGACCATGTAAAATAAGACTTGAATGTAAAGAGTCTGAGTGGCAATTAAAAGGAAATGTCACCAGTCACCATGGTTTGAATGAAGCAGTTTCCCACTCATGTTTTTTTTAAAGAAGAAGGCATTAAATTATTAATATCAAAGTACACTGACCATGCACAATTTTCTGGATTAACATTGTTTTTTAACATGAAAAGTTATCATGCTGTGTTTAAGTTAACAGGAAGGGGGAATGATTTTGACAAAATATGAATTTCAAAGTTGGTTTACATATTTGTACACAATGAGATGTATTTAACAATGTTTTTTGAGTTCTATGATTATAAAAGTTGTTTATTCAATTTTTATGGGAATAATATATAGTGTAGCTTTAAGTATAATGGCCCTGTAGCAACAATGTACGTTTTGCAGACTTTGTTTTAAAATGTGCAAAGTAGTTTTACAATGTTACTCTGATGAAGTCCAATGATTATTTGAGGACAAAAGCACTCAGTAACAGTTATTTTAATAATAAACTTCTGGGTTGGTTTAAAAGTTGGACTGCCTTTCATTTTTTTTCACTCAATCTACTACAGAACTGTGTTGGATTTGTGGGGCAGCTTTATCATTCTGTCTCCACATGTAAGCTTCTTAGTTTTGTGTATACTCATTGGATTTATCCATTTATTATGTTTTTGAGGCATGGATGCCAAGAAATTCACTTTGAGAGTGAAGCTCCAGAGGTAAATCTTGGCATCCAAGTCTCAAACACATAAATTAGAGTCATGATCATTCTTTATAGTGAATGAAGCTTTATACATTCCATGTACTATATTTCAAGGTGACTGACATCAGCAGGCTTGCTAACGTAAGGCAATGGGAGGTGTAGTGACTGTGAATGGCCTAAAATCATTAAACTCTACACACACAAAGTTTCACAGTTGTCATGTCTGGGATTAGAAACTCCTATCTAACTAGTATGCTACACTATAGCATTACACAGATATTGCATGTACCACGGAGCTTATAGAGCTGACCCTTCTACAAAGGGGTATTTCAAGGTGACTGACATCAGCAGGCTTGCTAAAGTAGGGCAATGGGAGGTGTAGTGACTGTGAATGGCCTCCAAAACAATAATCTCTACACACACAAAGTTTCACAGTTCCCATGTTTGGGATTAGAACTCCTACCTAACTAGCTTGTAACACTATAGCATTACACAGCTATCACATGCTCCACAGAGCTTATAGGGCTATCCTGTGTCCAAAGGGGTATTTCAAGGTGATTGACATCAGCAGGCTTGCTAAAGTAGGGCAATGGGAGGTGTAGTGACTGTGAATGGCCTCAAAATCAGTAATCTCTACACACACACAGGAGGTTTCACAGTTGCCATGTCTGGGATTAGAACTCCTACCTAACTGGTATGTTACACTACAGCATTACACAGCTATCACACATGCCACAGAGCTTATAGGGCTAGTGCTTGTCCAAAGGGGTATTTCAAGGTAACTGACATCAGCAGGCTTGCTAAGGTATGGCAATGGGTGGTGTAGTGACTGTGAATGGCCTAAAAACCATTAATCTCTACACACAAAGTTTCACAATTGTCATGTCTGGGATTAGAATTTCTACCTAACTAGTATGTCAAATTATAGCATTACACAGTTATCACACATGCCACAGAGCTTATAGAGCTCACCCTTATCCAAAGGGGTATTTCAATGTGACTGAGAGCAGGCTTGCTAAAGTAGGGAAATGGGAGGTGTAGTGACTGTGAATGGCCACAAAATCATTAATCTCTACACACACCCACACACACACACACACACACACACACACACACACACACACACACACACACACACACACACCGAGTTTCACAGTTGCCATGTCTGGAATTAGAACTCCTACATAACTAGTATGTTACAATATAGCATTACACAGTTATCACAAGCACCACAAAGATTATGGGGCTGAGAATTTGCCAAAGGGTTATTTTGAAGTGACTGACATCAGCATGATAGCTAACATGGGCTATGGGAATGCAGTGTGTGTGAATGGGCCATAAACCATTCCTCTGGAAACACACACACAACACACAGTCACACACAACTTTACATTTGACAGGACTGGGTATACAAATGCTAGATTAATACTGATTTGTACTATCACGTTACTTAGTTATCACAAGCACCACAGACACTATAGGGCTGAGGGCTACCAAAAGCAAATGTCTACAGTAATGGACATTTGCACATCATGTGATATTGGCTAATTGGATGTGTGGTGGGTGGGAGAGGCCTCATGATGGCAATCTCTTTGTCACTGTCAGGCTCTCTCTTCCCCACTCTCTGTGTGTTAATGTTTGACCTATTATAGTGTGTTAGCCTTGGATATGTGTGAGTATTCCTATCCAATGTGTGTGCAAAGCATGAATGGTGTGCAATGTGGTGTGTGTGCACAGACATCTGTGACTGACAGATATGTATAGTCCACTGTTGTTGTCAGACATGGACTTCATTTTTCTAAGTGTTGAAGCATGCCCAGTAAGACCTTCTGTATTTTGTCAGAAATGGGCTTCATTTCTCTAAGTGTAGGAGCATGGCCAGTATGACCTTCTGTATTGAGTGTATGAATCCATTCCAGGTAGGTTGTACCCAGTGCAGGATTTTATGTTATACACCTACAGCTAGCAACCTGTTTCTGCAGGATATCTGCAGACAGGTTGACAATATGGAGTCACAACTGGCAAAAGATAGTGGGGTACTGTAACTATTGTGTCTGTGCTGTGTGTGCTAAATGGTTGGTGTTAGCAGAGGTATTCAGACATATGTACTCTTTTACACTGTGATGTATTATATCAACTACTGACAGATATACTTATTTACTCACTGTTATTTCCTTGGAAATACAAGATGAATGAAGCTGTGTCCAGTATTGTGGTCTGCAGCCTACATATTCTTGCGCACTCATGCCATTCTGGAGGGGTAGCTGCAGATACTTGCTGATGGGTTTGTGTAAATGGTCCAGCACCTTGGTACTGTGGTGGCTGAGGATCCCCTGCTTGTACATCTATCGATATAGAATGGCCATATCCTGTGGTGGCAATACCTCTCAGCTGTACAGATTCACCCAGGTTACCCAGAGGTAGGGCTCATATATCTGGTCAGTTCCCCTTTACATTGTGCTTTATCAGTGAGTTTGTAGCCACCTATTACTGGGTTTGCAGGCAGGAGTAGTATAGGCACATATCAGAGTATCAGACTTCAGACACTCCATGGTGTCCATGCTTCTACACCCCCCACTCTGTTATTCTATCCTCTTTCTAACATTATGTGAGTGATATCTGAGAGGTATCCCTATATTTGTTCCTTCATCCCAGTGGTATTTAGGGGTTGGTCCACAGTTCATGCAGTAGGACATGGTGGGCATGCTACTGGGATTTGTTGACATGGCCTTGCATTTGTGTTCTGTGGACTGTGTTATGTTTTACTGGGATCCCATGAGATAACATACATTGGCAGTATGGGTGATTCATAGGCCTTTAACAGAGGACTGTAGGGCATTTGGTAGTGATGTAGGCCATCTGCAGCAGGCCAGTGCATTATGTCACTCCTACAGTCCCAGGCTGCGAACCACTGGATTCCCCTAGGGTGACAAGGTAAGTGTGTGAGGTGTTAATGGCAATAGTTCCTATCCATATTAATCCATTGTTCTGGATGCTGGGAGGGTGCTGCTTACAGCTAGGGACACATCTGCATGGGACACCTCTTCAGCATGCTGCATTCTGTGGGTATTCCCATACATAAGTGGGGGTCATACTGCACTCATTCCCAACAGCAGGGATATGATCTGTGATAAACCTGTGGGTGATGGTGGGGTGAGCTGAGTGCATGTGTGAAATGGAAGCTTCTTGCAGCTGATTCACATATATACCTGGGACATTCCCCTTATGCTACCTTGTGTGGGGCCAGCAGTCTCTCATTACTTCATAACTGTGCCTTTTGTGGTCTGCCAGTGATTGGTCAGTCTACATCAGTATTCCATACTACACAGACAACTAATGCGCTGCTAACCTGTATGTACAATTCCAAAGGTGTGTGCAGTTGACAGTTACATTTTATGTACTCTGTCTAATGTACTTCCACTTGTGTACTGTGGGTATGTCTGGGCCCACATTTATGGCATCTCCATCTTTCAGATGGTGACAGATATTGACATCTGAACACTGAGTATGGATGACTGCTGAATTGAGTCTTGCTGGGACACATTGTGGTTGAGACTGCAGTTGTCAGAAAATGGCCCTGTCATCGACAGTACTGGCCATAGGCCACAGGGACACAACCCTCCATGCCTACATGCTGACCACTTCCACACAATATACAACACACAACAACCTAACACACAGAGCCCTCCATATTGTACACATGCAACAATCTATCCTGTAAATTGGGCCAGCTCAGGTAATCTGTGCTCCACTTTTATTAAACCCACATGTAGATGTTACTGCATTTCTACATAGGATTGTGGGGGGGGGGGGCACACCTGACAACTGTAAACATTTGCTATGACTGTACTGATATTTCAGATACTCTGCTGGCTCCTATTTTGTTTTTTTTATTCTGACCTATCATGCAGATTAGAGGCATATCAGTAGAATACAGATCTTAGGTGTTATTGACCTACATTTCAGTTTCAGACTTCCTACTGTTCAGAACTAACATACAACTGCCTGACCTGTTGTAGTCTGTTTATGTAGGTCTGGAGGGGGGCTGTTCTCCATTGCCATTAATTGGAGGCCTTAGCACAGCCTTTCTTTATGGTCATCTACACCTGTCCTGCTGGCTAAGGCTGTTGTTGGGTATGTGAGCCTCACTGACATGCATGTGTGTGTCCTATGGACACACATTTGGGCCACCACATATACTGCAGTGGGATTTGTCACCTTGTCTAGTACTGTCTACTTTGTTGACATCAGTATTTGTTATGGATTTCATGCTGCCCATATAGGTGTCCACTATCTGCTGCCATCCCATTCAGCCACCCGATTCCCTTGCATGCTCACATCCATACCACAGATACAACTAGCAGAACATACTACTCCATTCAGCAATTGATAGGAAGAGTGACTTACCTTGTGGCTATGCCAGTATTGAGGATGGTGCTGGAGAGATGACTATGTTGGGTGCACATAGTACACTCCCTTTACATGGTAAAGCACAGGTAGTGTCATGTTTGGCATCCCTTTTACTGTATGTGCGAGTCAGAGAGAAGTGTCATTCCCTTTGTTCCTACCGTGTCAGTGTATGTGCTATGCAGTTCCTCTTTGCCATGGCCTGGACATACTAGGCATGCCTCCTTCTGCCTATGGGGGCAGGCTCAGGTAGTTCCTCCTCCAAGTCATTCTGTGCCTGTGCAGGCCTTGGCAATGTTGGCAGGCTGTAAGGCCCTGCCCCTTGCTGTTCCTGCTGCAGCTGTTTATGACGGATCATATTGTGTAGGATGGCACGTGATGACAATTTGGGTACATGTAGCTGGTGAGTACTGCAAGGCTTCACCAGATATGTCCAGGCACCAGAACCATGACTTGAGCATCCCAAACACTTGCTGTATTATGATTCTGGTTTGCGAGTGTGCCACAGCTCCAGTGAGTAACCAGTATACCCCACTAGGTGGCCATATGGAAAGTCCCCACTGGCAAATCTCTGGTACAGCTGTGTCATATGCCAGATGTGAGAGTCATGATAGCTTCCAGAGCTACCAGCACACACATTCATTATAATGCCATGGACATTGCGCATGACCTGGAATTTGATGGAGGGGAAGCCCTTGTGGTTTATATAGACCCTACCCTGCTCACCGGGTGCTGTTTTGATGTGTATGTGCATGCAATCTATAGCACCCACTTCCTCAGGGTATTATGCTGTTTGGTGGAAGAGATGCATATTGCTGATCAATGCCTCACGGGTGTTGAGGAAATATACGTGCTCACCGGCATGTGCTGACATGGCATCCAGGAACTGATTGAGCACCCTGTATGCTGATGCCTGTGAGATCCCCATGATGTCCCCAGTTGGCCTTTGGAAGATAACTGTGGCTAGTATTCTTAAGCCTACACATACCTTGATATCCACTGGGATGGGTTCCCCTCAGTTCGTTGCATGTGTGAAGCGTGGCCAGCACAGCTCAACAATTTGCTGTAGGATGTCCCTGTCCACCCTATAGTGCTCCACTATCTCCAGCTCATGTACCCCCTGGTAGGTTACCCTGGGTCTGTACACTCTTCTCCTTCTCCTCACTGTGGGTTGGTCATCAGCATTCTCATCCTCACTACCCTCAGCCTCTTCCACATATTGAGCTATGAGAGCAACAGAAGCCCCTATCATTTTTTAGTTTTGTCAGGTAAAATTTCCCTGTCAGTGTACATTGGTGGTGTAGAGTTTGTGGGATAAAACAGAGTGAAAGCTGTTTGCATAGTTTATTGTAGTGTGCTGGGCTGGACTGCTGGCTGTGTAATTGGCTGATTCTGATACATTTCACCTGCCAACTATGCTAGTTCTCCTTGACTGCCTTCCTACTGCTGTTTTTCCTTCCCATTGCCTTCCTGTTTAAGCCCCGAGGCGTGACGCGCATACCCAGTGCTCAGATATGAACAGAGCTGCTATTTCCTGTATTTTTTTTTGTTTTTTTTTAAAACCTTGTGCGTATTTTTTATTTCAATATTTTAAAGGCTTAGAAAAGTAGGGAGCACTTAAGAAAAAAAAATGCATTTGCCAAAAACTGTATTATTGCATCCTTTGGGAAATTATGTACCCCAGGGAGCTACCACATCAATAATATGCTCATAAGAGTTGACCCAGTTGTTTAGGATTTGCAAACATATCAAAACAGTGTCCTAACTTTTAACAAGCAGGTACTGGCTGCTGTAAAAAATTCCTTCTATGCTGTGTGGCATATAAACAAAGTGATTGTGTTTCGATCTCAAGATGTCATTGTCCCCCTTTACTCAGCTATCATTATTCCAGTCATTGAATATAATGCCCCTTTTGGCATGTATCTGTCCAGACAAATGCAACAACTGGAATGCCCACAGAGACACCTTACTAAAAGTATATAAGGCCTAAACAACATGCAATACATGGACTGACTCAATGCCCTGTCACCATACTTGATATCCTACAGACTGATAAGATGTGACCTGTATCTGGCATATAAGGCATTCTCCAACCCAATACTTTTGGACTTACTGCACATCAGTAAGTCAAATGGCATTAGAAATACTTGGTTTAGGGATCTAAATCTCTTCTACAATATCAATAGAATGATTTGGAGTGACAGGTATATCTCACAGAGGATACCACTGCTCTGGAACAGACTCTCCATCCACATAAAACAAAGTTCATCCCTGTCCACATTCAAGTGCAACTTGGATCTATGGATGGGAAACAGAAACCCCCCCCCCCCCATATAATTATTGACAATCGGATGGTTAATGCCAGTCTCTAACCAAATGGGTAGGTTAATACCAGTACAAAAAGCTACATTTTCTAGGCTTAAAATGGCCCAGCAGGGCAGCAAGCCTAGTACTTACCTATGAACTTATATAAGAACTTTCATCACTAAAACTCTAGATACCCAACACGCCCCCAATCCTACGGTCAGCTTAGTAGACTTCAAGAAGTCATTTGGTTCTATGTGATGGACTTATATGAAGCAAACCCATGGAAGAGATTGTACATTTTTTTCCATAATCATTTTATGAGATTAAAAAAGTATTTTAAAAGGGTTATAAAATTATGGCGCACTTAATAGCTGTCATCACTATAACACAAGATATGTGACAAGCCCCCAATCCTTTGGTCAGTTTAGCAGTCTTCAAGAAGGTATTCAGTTCTGTTCAATCAACTTACATATTGAAAGCAATTTATGAATTTTGGTTTACATTTTAAATAATTAAACCAATTGAAGCACTGCATGTCTCCTAAGAAGCTGGTGTACCAAAAAGCAACCGGTATTGACATTTTCATTGTTTAATGTCTCCAGGGAACAATGTCCTCTCTATCACTGATTGCTAGCTATAGAATCCTTAGCATAACATATTACATTATTAAAGTCTATTTTAGGGTGGCTAATAGGACATGAAAGCCCAAGAATTTTATGTTTCTACATGCACTTATTTTTAAAATCGTTTTTTTCTTAAAACTTGCATTTTATCTGTCTCTGGCCTTGCACTCAAGTGTGGGGTCATTTACTGCACTGTTCGAACTTGTTGATACTTGTGAACCTCTGCTTTCCTTAAAAAAAAACAAAAAAATCTTGCTTTTTTCCCACTTTTCTGAGATTTGAAAAAGTTCAGTTACAGATTTGCTGTTCTGAACTGTTTGTAAGTTTCTTGGAGGCCATTGTTTGCTTTGGCTAAAGGGAAGTCTCTGTGTTCATCAGTGGCAGTGATAAACATTGAGCAGCCTGCCTGCCCCTGTGGGAGTGGTTACTGCCTTGAAACTGTAGTTTTATTGGCCATTTTGGGTCAATTCCTAACTCCTTCATCTCCCTCTCTTAAAAACCCTCTTTTGTGCGGCTTTGCGCGTTTTTCAGCATAGCGCAACATCGGGCAGCGCCACCTAATTGGGTTTAAACTATTCCTGGCTCCACAAAGTCTGCTCTTCACTTTTCCCCTTAGAACTGCTCTGTCTCTCAAATTAAACACCATATTCTCATTCTAAGGCCCCTCACTGGTCCAAATAAGTAATTTTACAAGTTAGCACTAATAAACCATAAGCACTACTTACTCTTATACTCTCTACGATTACCTTGTCCTCTATTGGTCCATTTTAATTCAGTTCCCTATATTACTCTAGCATGTCCAAAGGTCAGTCAATGGTTTCCTCTCCAGTCCAGCTGGTGAATCTGGGAATTTTGAGGCAATGTTACAACTGTCTCATATACACGGACAACCCTCTCCTCCTCCAAACAGGTTCAAATATATGTGAGAGATGCAACCATATAGCCAAACTGGAGGCTGAGCTCTCTCATCTCAAAACTGGTGTAACCAGTCAGGAGGAGAAGGTAACCTCACACAACACAATTCCAGTATTACATAGTCCCACCACAACAGCGAACCAAACACATAAAAACACAAAAACATACTCGGAGGCTCTAAATAAAAATCTACCTAAGCAACAGAGACCTCCAAAGCAGACATCCAAACAAACGCTACCCCAAAACAAAACACGTACAACACATAGCACACAAAGTCAGTGTGCCAAGCAGTCATAGCCCTTAAGGCTGAATAACACACCTGATACTCTTGTAATAGGTGACTCTTGTTGTCAGACACACTGAAGTCCTGCTCACCAGGCTGAATAAAGAGAAGGTCACAGTGAGCTGCCTGTCGGGCGCTAGGATCTGCCACATAACGCAAGCACTCAGGTCACTCCAAAGCAAATACAAATATGACTTAGTCATTGTACATGCTGGCGTGAATGACCTGAGACGTACCTCCCTCGACTATGTAAAAAGAGACATAGAGGAGCTCTCTGATCATGTAGCCCAGGCCGGTATGACCCTGACCTTGAGCAGCATCTTACCCTCACCTAGAATGATGCCACAGTATAAAGACAAAATGATCGATTTTAACAATTGGCTAAAATTTTGGTGTCATTCAAAGGGGATCCAGTGTTTGTCAGCCTGGGATGACATGTTTGACAAGCCACGTTGCTTCGCTAGGGCCGGCTTGCACCTGTCACCCCTGGGCTTCCGGATATTGGCAAAGGCTCTTGCCACCCCCATAGTGCTTTTTTTAGGCAAGGCTCAAAAGTCACACCCACCTCCATAGACAGCACAAGGAACAAGAAACTAAGGGTAATGCTGCTAAATGCCAGAAGTCTTAACCTCAAGATGCATGCACTCGAAGCTCTCCCCAGTATGGAGAACATCGATATCTGTGCAGTGACAGAAACCTGGTTCAAGGCTCCAGAGAGCACCCCAGCACTACCAGGTTATACCTCATATCATGCTTTTCGCCCCCAAAACCCAGACAGAACCACAAAAGGAGGGGGAGTTTCCATATTTATCAAGGATATCCACACCTCCAGGTTAGTGGCATTGCACAAAGTATCGGAGACCATCCATGTGCAACTGACAGTGGGCAAGACTGCTTTTCAGTTTATAGCATCCTACAGACCACCCTCTCAAAGTCAGGAATCCCACTCGGCTTTCCTGAAAACATTGGAGAACATGAAGATCTCTCCGAACACCATTATATTGGGTGACTTCAATTACCCAAACATAGACTCAAGCCCCAGCACCTTAGCCCAAAGGTTCCTGGAATTTATAAACTCAAATGCTATGGAACAACTAGTCACCACTCCCACAAGAGGGGAAAACATACTAGACCTGATCATTACCAACATGGGGACTCTATGCTCCATACCAGAAGTATATCCCTCATTGGTAAGATCAGACCATAAATTAATTTCACTGGATATCCACATTCCGACCCCACCCCCAGCCCAGAAAACCACAGTGAAAAACATCTCAAAAGCGAACTTCACACTTCTCAAAACTGAAGTGGAATCCTTCAAGGCCCCAGGGCCAGTGGAAACTACAGCCCAAACTGCAGAATCCTATATAAATGCATTCTACGACATCTCCAGGAATGCATGGATCATGCTATCCCAAACAAAATCAAGACCCAGTCATCCAAAGGCAGGCATCCAGTCTGGTGGACCCCAGTCATAAATAAACTGTACAACAGAAGGAGGAAGCTACTACATGATAGAGCAAAATCTCTAAAAGGGAAGGCATCTCTGATCAGTACTAGCAAAAAATTAAGATCCCTCATAAAATCCTCCAAGGCCAGCTTCCAGAGAAAAATTGCACAGTACACTAAAGACAATCATAAGGCTTTTTTAATTTATGTTAGGAACCTAGGATGCAACTCCCAGACTTGTTCTGAGTTGATTCTAAATGACAAAAAATACACTGAACCCACAGACATCGCCAATATCCTGGCAGACAGGTTCAGTGCAAACTTCTCCACCCCCTCCCCCCCAAAAGAGCAAGTATCTATACCAGTAGAGTGCACCCTCCCAAACATCTCTGATGCTCAGGTGAAGGCCGCCCTCTCCAAAGCAAAAAACACTGCTTCCATGGGACCAGATGGCGTCCCGGGTTGCGTCCTATATGAACTCCAAGAAGAACTAATCTCAGCCTCACTACAGGATATGTGGCCAAAGAATGGCGCACAGCAACAGTGGTCCCACTCCACAAAGGTGGCACCTCTGCGGACCCTGGAAACTATCACCCCATAAGCTTGACTAGCCTAGTCTTCAAGGCTATGGAGAGGATCATCATGGAACTCATAAACAAAGACATTGGGGACCTACAGACACTAGATCCTACCCAATTTGGCTTCGTCAAGGGCAGATCCTGCCTTTTGAACCTGGTCGACTTCTTCGAAACAGTCACCAAGGCCATAGATGAAGGGAAGGTAGTCCACACAGCCTATCTGGACCTCACAAAGGCATTTGACACAATATCCCACTCGGGCATCATAGATAAGCTATCCAGCCTAAATATAAACCCCTATGTTATAAGATGGGTCGCAAACTGGCTCAAAGACAGAACCCACAGAGTCAGAGTTGCTGGAGCCATGTCAGACTCGAAACCGGTCACAAGTGGCATCCCACAAGGTTCTGTCCTGGGACCTCTCTTGTTCGGTATTTACTTTTCTGAGGTACAGGCCAACGTGGGAGGACTATGGCTCACCAAGTTCGCAGATGACTGCAAACTGGGTGCCATAATCGACTCTCCAGCTGACACAAACATCCTTCAAAAAGGTCTCGCAGAGACGGATAACTGGTGCCAGAGCCATGGTCTAAAGCTAAATGCCAAAAAGTGTATAGTCACACCCTTTGGCAAAAACAATGTGTCCACAAATTACCACATAGGTGGTAACCCATTAAGTACAGAGAAAGTAATTAGGGATCTGGGGACCCACGTTGATAGCAATCTTTCCTTTGACAACCACATTGCCAAAGTGGTTAGAAAGACCTTCTACATAGCCCACCTCATCATGAAAGGATTCACATCTAGATCAAGAGAGGTAATCGTGCCCCTTTATTCATCCCTCATCAGGCCCATCATAGAATACAATGCCCCCTTTGGGATATACCTTACCCAACACCTGCAGCAATTAGAAAGACCCCAAAAGTACCTCACCAGGAGGATCAAGCGACTCAAACAGATGTCATATGCTGCTCGGTTAAAAAACTCCAGCTCTACTCAGTTGCATACCACCTACTTCGAGGCGATCTATGCCTGACATATAAAGTTATGTCCAACCCAGAATTAATGGACATGCTCCACCTCAGTAAATCTAAATCCCTTAGAGCCACGCGCTCGAGGGACTTGAACCTCAGCACAGAAATAAATAGAACATGCTGGAGGGACAGATTCATAACCCAGAGGCTCCCTTCGCTCTGGAATAGAATTCCAATTCATGTTAGGCAGAGCACCTCACTGACTCTCTTCAAGAAGAATCTTGATGAGTGGATGGGGGATCGTAGGTTTATCCCAGGGATTACTTCCGTGTCACTATTAGACAGAGGCACAGTAAACTAAACTTTAAAAAGGGCACAGTATACTCAAATCAAGGGGTGGTGTAAGCCAAACACAATCGGGCTAGGCTTATAAATGCCCCAGGGCAGATAGCCTGGTATGAACCTATGAACCTATGAACCTATGAACTACTCCCTTCCTTCAAGCAACCCCATTGCATATATCTCTGTTTTACATGAATCATTAGGTGTCAGAACAACTTATATAAAAACAGAAATGCTAAGCCTTAATAATATGGACAGGAGTGAACAAAGAAATCATCAACCCATTCCTTCTGTTTGGTGTAAGGTCCTCCGTGGTACTTTAGGATTAAAATGCACAATTCTATTCATAATGTGCTTGGGCTGAGTAACAGACTAATTTGGCAACAGGTCATGATTATGTACATAACTGCAGACAGTTATCATGATCTATTTTAGTAAGACTACATGTTGTTGAAATTGTAATGTGCACACGTATTTACCTATGTCCTAAATTTTAGTCTATGTATGGTTTAGAAAACTGAAAAAAATATAGCCAACAACTCATTTGTAATGGAAAGAAGAGGAGCATTCTTGGTATTTTCATGAAATCCCAGACAACTGAGGATAATTGAGGGTCTGTGAATCTTACATCCTATGTAAAGGAATTCTTTTTCCAGCATGCATTTTCTGATATGGTTGAATCTTCACATTCACAGACCTGCTTTGTGCTTGCACTCTTGAATATTGGTTCTCATTTGATGCTGAGACAATGTTTTCCTGCATTACCTGTCAGCATTTTAAAAGGGCATATCTTAGATTGCATGGATCAAACAAAGAAACCTGCAAGCAGACCAGTACTCTCAGTATCTATGTGCATGCACACGCGTGCACACACACAAAGACACACACACACATATACACACACACACATATACATATACATACATATATATATATATATATATATATATATATATATATATATATATATATATATATATTCACTTCATAACCTCGAAATACTGAAATGCCGAATTTCAGTATGTCGAGTTTATAAAGTCGAAAAAGGAAAACACCGAAGCTACAAAATAACGAATTGCACAACACCGAAGCCCATATTAGCGAAACAACCCCCCTAAACTAAACTACCAAAGTACGTACACCTGAAATCATAGAACCTCATACTACACTACTACACCACATATCATAATATCGAAACTAACTACACATCTTTAATGCATGCAAAACAATGTCAACCGGAAATATGCCATAAACAACATCTCCATCCGTACACAGTGTAAAGAAAAACTGCAGCTGTACATTCCGATCCGAAAGAATTTCCACGTATATAGTATTCCGTCATACAAGTAAGCGACTCATACTTTGGATCCCGTAGCATCTTCCAATACGTCCACAATAGCATAACAGTATATAAAGTCATACTATGCTGTTTAGCTGCTGACACTTCTGCCAAATAAAATGTAACGGTACAGGTTATATAGCGGGATCTGCCAATTACCGCAACTATACTAACCTATATAGAAAGTGAAGCTATATAAAGAAAAGATAAATGAGCACAACATACAGTGCATTGACCATCCTGTTCACATCTTTAGTAGTCTAGCAATCGACATAAGAAACTGCGTACTTGAATATGTATCCCTGTTTCGAAGCACATTTTCAAACTGAACATGCCTCTTAACGACATTACGTCGTTTGGGAGAAGGCGGAGCTCCACATGACATTCTAATACGGAGTTCTTCAACTCTGTCCTGTTCTCTTGCTAACACGGTCATGAGTACTGTTAAATCACAGGCTTGATAGCCTAGTACTGCCTTCAATCTACGATGCCAAGTTTCAACGCTATTCTGCGTACGAGGCAGGAATAATGTATTCAATTCACAAACATTCCAAAATGACACTGGAAAGAGTGGAGGGAAACGTAAACATCATGTAGTCCTAGTACAAAACTTCCTTAACTTTCCTAAAACGTACCAATCCGAAAAGTACTGCAACAACTGTCTCCCTTCTACCGGGAATATTTCTCTAACCTCTGTGAAGCTTGCCATTACATCATTTTCAGGTACAAATGCTAGAGCAACTAAGCACTTTACATGCAATTGGAAGTTCATATCCGTATTATACAAATGTGAGAGACCTAGCTGTTGCACCTTCCTCCAAATATTCTGCCCAAAGTGGAAGAGGCATCCCTTTGACACAACACCATGCAAATTCAATTGCACACTACGTTTTGCAGCAATTTCAAAGTCACTCAAGATGTACTTAAGACTAATTTGTAAGCCTTCCTTATCTAAGAGATTCAACACGCATTGCCACATAAAGTTGTACGACTTTAATGTTTTTCTTGTCATTAAACAGAACAGTAAGGGGACACTTTTGTGAAATCCACCATAATGTACCAGCCCATGGATGCTATATAACTGTCGACACATTATCCCCTTATAGAAATATGTGCCATCTACCAACCAAATAGTGGCAGTGCTTAGATCACACAGGTTTTGCTGTGTTGTAAACACAACAACAGTCATGTCACTACTGCTATCACACATTTTAGTGGTTATGAAAGGTCCACTCTTAGTCGGGTAGTCAGATATGTTTATATCACTTATATAGCAGATCTTGTCTCTTGTACTATGTTTTCTACGAACTCTACCTACGTGCTGAATAAGAGCTTTACGGGTGGGAAGACTAGGTGTTACATCAGCGGAAGTTGATGCCAATACATCGTCAACTACAATACATGGGTTATCACGGGATATAGTAGAACGTGTTCTTATCTCATCGCATACTCTGTACTTTTCTGTCTCAGTCGGATCACCTCCATGTGAGTGCTGCACCGTCTTCACCAACTTCTCGCCATCCGGAACACTAATGGTTATAGCTCTGCCCTTGCACTTCATACACTGTTTCCACTTGCAGCACCAGTATGACTTCTCATTTACTATTCTCTCATGATGTAGGACAAAACCTTCCAGTATCAGAATAGACTTTCCCTTTTGTGAACTTATCGTGTTATATACTGCTCCTAGAGTACCTGGAGCAGTTACACCTAATTTCTCACTTGCATCCATTACTTCGTCGTACAACGGCACATTAGAAGTGGCGTTCGACATTTTCATGAATATATACACTATCGACATTTCAAAATTCGCGCTTTTTTTCCAGCGATATTTTGAATGTTCGACTTTATAGTCTCGAGATACTGAAATTCGGCATTTCAGTATTTCGAGGTTATGAAGTGAATCCATATATATATATATATATATATATATATATATATATATATATATATATATATATATATATATATATATATATATATATGTGTGTGTGTGTGTGTGTATATGTTAGGCAGCTTAGGGCTCCTTTGGCAGTACCATTACCCCAAAATAAATAAAAAGACCTCATGCTGGAGTTCAAGGGAAAATTGCAAGAATTCCTGATGGGTAGATATCACATGACAGCTTATACACACACACACACACACACACACACATGTGTGTGTGTGTGTGTGTGTGCGTGTGTACATATATATATATATGGTGGCTGAGGTGGTGCAGCAGTTAGTGTTGTCACATTACAGCAAGAGGTTGTCCGGTTTGATTCTCAGGTGGGGTTCTTTCTGTGGGGAGTCTGCATGTTCTCCCTGTGGTCAGGTGGACTGGACACTCTAAACTGGATTTAGGTGGGAGTGTGTGTATCTGAGTGAGTTGTATGGATGCACCACTGTGGCAGGGCTAGCCACCTGGTGGTGTAAACCTTGGCTTGAGATAATTGTCACTGTTGAAGTGATATCCTGACCACATGTGCTCAGTCTCAGTCTCAGCTTTTCTTCTAAGCCTCACAATCAACCTAATTACCCTGTGTTGCACCTTCACTACTTAAGCTCTTCAACCATTCTATCTTTTACACTATTGCCCTAATTGTATTAACCAGTTTTCCTCCTGCTACTAACCTTATTCACCTTGTCACTACTTCAAAGTGTCATTGTAAATCTGTATTCACTCTACTCTTATTTCGATACTTCCCACAACTTATTTACTAGAGGCACAAATACTGTACTTTGTATCTATCTACTTTGGTGTATTTCAATCATTCTTAAATTTCTCCTATGGTTACATCGGATTTCTTTTATTTTTTGTGCATTATATCATTATACTTTGTAAATTTGTATGGAGACTCTCGTGATGTCTCTTTGCTTTTTCATGTTTATATTTCATATTATTATTATTGTTACATTCTTATTTTGTTTTTATCTGTATTGGAGCTTTTCTGCCCTGGCCTCCACTGAAAATGGACTCTTCTTGGCCCAGGGGACTTTCCCAGTAAATAAATGTCAAGAAATAATAAATAAATATATGTGCAAAACAGGAAAAAGAGGCTGAAGATATAGTTTACACAGGATGCCCTTTCTGATTAACCCTCCCCATTTATCTGGGTTTGGGACCAGCGCAAAAAATACACTGGCTTGTGCATCCCCTAGTAGTTAGGTTTGTAGTGAGACCTGCTATGTTATATAGTACAAATGTTACATATATGTAACTCCTGCTATGTTATATAGTATATACGTTACATAGAGTAAACCCCATGCACCTAAAAATTGGCTAGAAGCTATCGTATACAAGGCTTACCTTAAATAATAAATCTGGTTAAGCACAAACAAGTATTTATATATTCCCTACCTATAGCTACTATAAATAACAGCATTATGCTAATAGAACATACTGGCACATGCTGAAAGAGCATACTTGTAGAGTTAGAGATACAAAGATATCATTTACAACCGTCTTTGTACCCTCATTCTTTTACAGGCAGTAAAAATCTTGTGTCTGTAATAGCCCCGCTCCACTCGCCCTCGCTGCTCTCGGGCTCACTGACTCTTCACAACCAACCAGAGTTGATAATGCTGAATTTCTTGTTACTAAGCTACAAATCAATAAATGCAAATATATAAATATCTGTGTTTATATTCCCCCAGGTAATAACATAAACACCCTAGAGAATAACCTATATTGGTTGTCAACTAATTACCCCCAAGAAACCATTGTCCTTGGTGACTTCAACATCAACTGGAACACCTGCTCCTCAGAACACCCTACTATCCATATAAACCTCTACGGGTTTACTCAGGTCATATCCTCTCCCACTAGGATCAGTAAACCCAACAACAAAGAAAGTACCTTAGACTGGATATTCATTAATAGTCATCCCCATATGTACAAGGCGGGGACCCTGCCTGATGATATAAGTGATAGCTTGCTTACCTATATAATTAGGCACAAGTCTGATATTCTCAACCAGCCCACTTATAAAACAATAAGGAACAATAAAAACTTTAACCCCACTAATTTCCAAAATGAACTGGTCAGTCCTAAAACACCTGTCACTGGAGGAAGCAGTAAAATACTTTAAATTCCTAGCCATCCTTGACTGCCACACACCATCATGTTCTATTAGAACTAAAACAAAAGTTGCCCCATGGATTTCAAAAGAAATCAGACAAAACATCTTACTTAGAACCAAAGCTTAGGCCAACTGGCATGCCGCAAAAGTCATAAGCAAACACCAAAATACGCTGAAGCACACTCGTTTAATAGCAAAGCTTTCAGGTACAAACCCTTTATCAATACTCATACAGGTTACAAATAAAATCAAAGATTTAAATAGAAGCCAACAAAGCACATGACCAGCAGCCAAAGATCATGTGATGAAAATTTGCGTTTAAAAAATATGTGTTTAAAAAGTATATATATATACACATAAACTTTAAAATACAATTATTTCAGTGCTGAATGTTGTAATTTCACTAATATAGGCTTTAGTGTGACAGCAACATTCAAACCAGACATCTTGTCAGCTGAAAGTCTTAAAATCCATTCAAATTCTTTTAAATCTAATAAATTGTTAATTTCACCCCCCCCTCATGGATACACACACTCTGTCAATAACTTGTGTTGATTGCCACATAAGGATATATGCCTATATAAGGCATTCCTATCATTCCCTCTCCGTATCTCAGACTAATGCTCAATGATACGGTCTTTTAATCTTCTCATAGTCTTACCTACGTAAAAACATTGGCAAGACGTGCATGTAGCTAAATATATCACATTAGTTGAAATGCATGTTGCCATGAGATTAGACTTGTATATAATCCCACTTACCGGATGCTTAAAGTCTAAGCTATTTTCTTTATCTATTATATCAGGGCAGCAACTACAGTTGAGACATTTTAAAGTTCCATATGTATTAATATTATTCACTTCAGTTGAATTTTTAAAATCCTTGTAACCAAGCTTACATTTAAAATTTGCCATGTTTTTATAAGAAAAAGTGGTCTGTCACCAATAATGGATTTAATTTCACTGGATGCCAATAAAACAACCCAATTTTTCTTTATAATGCTCCTTACAAACCTAGTCATACAACTAAAAGTAGTAACATATCTTAAGGTATCACGATTTCCATGTGCTACAATATTTTCATTCTGGTGTTCATCCATAAGAAATAAAGGTTTTAAACCTAAATGCCTATTATTTATAGTATCCATTTTAGCTGTTTCTAATACGCTGTCTGGATAACCACTATTTCTAAATTCATTAATGGTTTCATCCAGCTGCGACATGAAGAGACTATCATTCGTGTTAAGTCTACATATTCTATTAAATTGTGATTTAACTATACCATTAAAAACATGTGATGCATGCATGCTGGTATAGTGAACATACCTGCATGCATTTACCACTTTTTTATGTACTGTAGTATGCATTACGTTATCCTGTATCCCTATTTTAAGATCTAAGAAGTTAATGAACACATCAGAAAATTCTATTTTAAACTTTAAGAAAGTAGTGGATTCATTCAAAAAGTGTACAAACTGTAACAAATCATCCACATCACCTTTCCATATGAGGAAACAATCGTCCACAAACCGTTGATAAAATAATATATTATTGACATATGGAATAGTGTCATTTATGACAAACTTCTTTTCCCATATAAAAAGTACCAAGCTTGCATACGTGTTGGCTACAGGCGTACCCATAGCAACACCAGTATTTTGCATATATAATTGACTATCAAATAAAAAAATATTATTATTCAAAACTAGGTTTAATAATAAACATAATGTTTCGATATCCCTTGTTACAAACGTAGAAGAGTTGTTTAAAAACTCACAAATTGATTCTATCCCAAACTCATTAGGTATAACCGTAAACAAGGACGTTATATCTAAAGTTACCAGTAAAAGCCTACTGTTCTGCACTACATCCTTGCTCATATTATTATACCATACTCTTAGTTTTCTAATAAAATCTGATGTATCTTTCAAGATGGTATCACATTTTTCTAATAAAGGCTGAAACCTTCTATGTAAATAGATTGAAATAGGTTCAGTCAACCACCCCTTCCCAGAAACAATAGGTCTCATCGGTGGTTGAGATAGTGACTTGTGAATCTTAGGTAAACCATATAATTGTGGGACAACTGGACAAGGAACAGTAAAAAAATGAAATAAGTCAAGTGTTATATCATTAGAAAGTTGTAAGTCATAAATTGTCATATTGACCATACTTATACATTTTTTCACATCAGCATGCACAATAGTTTTAAAAGCATCAGCATCTTCTAACAATTTCAAAACTGCATTCTGATAATCTACCCTATTCATAATTACAATAGCCCCTCCCTTATCTGCCTGCTTAATCACAATATCTTTATTACTTTGCAGATTCATAAGGGCTGTGTATTCCTCATAACTTAAATTATATGTTTTACTAACAGCATTATTTTTATTTTCATACAAGATTCGTAAGTCCCTCTCACACAAATCATGGAAAGCAATTACTACTGGGGGGTTCACAGGTACAAAAGTACTACGCCTTTTACAAATACCAACATCATGGAAATCATTATTAAACATAAGTTTTAAGCTTAGATTCCTAACAAACTGTTTCAGCTCAATCAAAGCTCCCACAATATTGTCCTTTGAAAAAGGAATGAAGCTGAACCCTTTTTGTAACAGGGAATAATGCGCTTTGTCTAAGCACAAGTCAGTTAAATTTAAAGTACCTTGTGTAATTTCCAGTTGTTTCACAGTACAATCTATGTCCAGCAAGCTTGGAACACACACTAAATGTATCTCATTACTTATAGTACATATTTATTTCATTTATCTCATTACTTATAGTAGTATGCCACAAAAGTCACCATAGATCAACTTAAATATAGACAACTAAGGAATGACACAAAAAGATCCATTATGTTAGACAAAAAAAACTTTTACTACCATCTGCAACAGACACACCAAAATCAGCTACCAACCAAAAACATTCAGAAAACACTCAGAAGTTTCTAATACCTTTAATAGCTTCTTTACTTAGACCATCCAATCCCTAGCCAGCCAGCTATCTCCTGGTGACCCGAATCCAATTGCTACTATACCCAGTGCCCAACTCTCCTTAAACCTTCAACCAGTCTCCGCATCACTAATCTGATCCCTAGTCAAGAAATTCAAACCATATGCCCTCTCAGCTGATCTCCTACCTGCAGAGTATCTACAAAAAGCTGCAGATGTCAAAGCATACCCCATCTCCCTCCTGATTAATAGAACTATATCAGAAGCTTCCATCCCCTCTATCTGGAAGATATCCCATATTATCCCACTCCATATAGGTGGCAACTCTACTGAGTTATAAAATTACAGACCCATATCTGTTCTATCACCCCTGGCTAAAATTATACAGAAATGTATCCATAAATAATTGTTGAGCTATCTTATCCAAAACTATCTACTCGCCAACTCTCAGAATGGCCATAGACCATTTCACAGCACCACCTCGGTCCTCCTCGCCTTCTCTAACATCATAAACCAAAACTGTAACAATAACATACTTTCCTCAGCCCTCTTTATTGATCTCTCTAAAGCCTTCGACATGGTAAACCACCAACTACTCATAAACACACTGACAACCTTTTCCCTAGAAAACCAGGCTATCCAATGGTTCCAATCTTACCTGAGTGGTAGACAACAGGCTGTCCTATGGCAGGACAAATTTCCACCCTTTTACCTATCACCCTTGGAGTCCCCCAGGGCTCCCAATTAGGACCACTTCTATTTTCTATCTTTATTAATGACCTGTGTGTGGTGATCCTGAATGCAACCTGCATCCAATATGCAAACAATTCCACTTTAATTTGCTCAGCCACCTCCCCCTCTGATCTGCAGACTTTAACCCAAAATGCTTTTAATATAGTTGAAAACTGGCTCCTTAACTGTTGACTCATATTAAATACTAACAAAACAAAGCTGCTGCTGTTATCCTCCACCCATAAGTCCCACTTACCAACATTTACTATTAAGTCTAACAATGGTACCATTATTTCACCTGATCTCTCTACTAAACATTTAGGTGTAATAGTAGACAATAACCGTAAGTTTGATATGCACATTAATCAAATGTGTAATAGTAGACAATAACCTTAAGTCTGATATGCACATTAATCAAACTATTAAAGCAGTCAATAAAAAACTTGGCTCACTAGACATGATTAAACACGTTCTAACCCCTCTAGCCAGGACTTTTATTGCCCGGACATACCTACTCTCCACCCTCCTTTATGCCTCCCATTTATTTACAAACCTGAGTAAAACTGACCTTAACAAACTATCAAGCTGCTATAATAACATTACTAGATTTGCCACTGGAACAGCATACATAGCACACCACTGTCATAACTTAAATTATCTAGGGTGGCTTCAGTACAACCAAATAATAATTACATATAAGATTCTTTACCAGCCTGAAAACACACCAATACTTAAAAACCTTATCACCTCCTACAGTAATCTCAAGAATCTACGCTCATCCAACAGGCTACTAGTACAAACAGTCAAAACCAGCAACTCAGCTGGTGACTCTCTGTTCACCATATCCGTTGGCAAAGCTTGGAACTCTCTTCCTACTGATCTTACCTCGATTCTCTCTATAACCCAATTCAAAAATAGCCTTAAACAGTACTTTAAAACATGTTGGTTATGTCCTTTCCCTAAGCCTGAATAACTCATATCCTATAACCATATGTTATAAAAAGACTTTTACTTCACTTAGACTGCGTGTTACTGTTAGTCTATGAACTGGTTATGCTCTAACATGTGAGAGTATATGTCTTTTTATCTTTTCATTGTACTGTATTACTAAGATGAGTTTGTAAACTGTGCTTATGTATAAATTAAATAATTTTCTGTATGTAAGTTTGGAGCTTTTTTCCCTGGGCCTCCACTGAAAATGGACATTTATCCAGTCGGACTATCTCGGTCAACAAATGTAAAATAAATAAATATGTGGGTTGGAGACGGTGATACTGACAAAAAGACAGGAGTCAGAGCTGGAGGTGGCAAAGTTAAAGATGTTAACATTTGCTTTGGGTGTGGCAAGGATCAACAGCATTAAAAATTAATGTATTGGAAGGTCAGCTCAAGATGGACAATTTGGAGACA
>NC_056731.1:1234640831-1234818331 GCF_019279795.1 Protopterus annectens | reverse complement strand
TAGTGTGTCCCCTGCAGCATTGCCTTGTGTTAACCTTTGCATTTCAGATCTATGTAATCCTGAATGTGGGTATGATGATGCAGGCAAGTATGAGAGTGTAATAGGTAGAGACTGCAAATATATGATGTCCAAATGCATACGGATCAGGTATGCAACCCAGCACCCTGCTATGGTCTTTGCAGATCATGCATATTCACATCTACTAAGGATTAAATGTGTACACCTGCTTTCAAAGTATTAATACACAGTACACTAACTATCTGTCAGGCATGAATCTCAGGCATGTATGTTCAACTGTCACTACAGTCTTCTTTGACACTCCAGTTAGATTACAAGGACAAACTGTGTAACCAAGTGAGTTTTAGGCACAAGTCAGTCAAGCAACAAACAGCAGTTCTCCAGTAGCTCAGTGTGATGAGAAATAGATATGTCACTCATTTTTGCACATACAGACCATGGTTGGAATCCAGGGAGTGGTACTAAGATGTGTTTATACTTACACTCAAGTAATCCTGAATAATTTTAGAAACAGTCAGGTAGTGTTAACAGATATTTTCTCCACATGTCTTACAGGTAAAGACATGTTTGTAGTAGCTGTATGAAGGGTATACTAATAAACTGGTCACGGCTGTTCTAGTGTCCAACCCCATGCCTGCAAATGACAGAAGGATAGGTGCATACACCATGCACTCTTCCTGATACATGTCTCTCAAGTGTCATGCTGTCATGGCTAGTGATCATGCCAGTAGCACACTCACACAACATCAGTGCAGGCTACACCTTGTTAGTCATATATGTAATCCTGAAATGTACAAGTCTCCTTTAGTCATGTACCTAGACTTCTCACAGTTTGCCCCATGCCATTCCAAGTTGAAAACTTAACAGGTATGTATGTGCTACAGAAGCTATAGGCCACAGGTAGATGTAAAGTGAGGGCAGACCTGTAGAGTATTGAGCAGTACTGTTGTGAAAATTATAACCCTATACAGTTGTTAATGGACTTTTTGTCTCTCCCCCCACCACTTATCTGCATCAATAATTATTATTCATATATATGGGTATGTTTTTCCCAAAAACCTAATGTTGCAACTTGTGTTGTATTATTGTTCATATATTTAATTGGTTGCATATTAACAAACTTTGTTCATATACCATTGTTGATGGCCTGTTGCTGTAAAAGTAATTGGCATGCTGTTACAATACTGACTGTTATTCCATTTATGCATGTGTTATGTTTACTATGCAACTGTTTCAATTATATTATTTTTGGTTAATTGGAACACCCATGCATGCTGTTATAACTAATTTTGAAATGTTTTGTTCATGACTAACCAATACATTTTGAAAAACCTCAATATCATAGCATGTCTGGGAAGGCAGATCCCAGTGGTTCAGCCTGTCCTGTCTTATCTGGCCACAACATCAGGCCCCATCATGTCTGTGACCCAACCTGGAATTGCCTCCCTCTGCTGGTCCTGCACCACCCTCGAGTGGAACTACCTCAGGGGATGGGGCCCATCTCCCCTGGGTGTGGGCACAGGGAGGACCCAGTCATCTGGAAACAGCTCTGAGGTATGGTGTGCAGGGTCATCCAGACTTGGATGTATGCCTGCGCCAGATTGAGGGCAGACTAGCACACCTCATGGGGCAGCTTGCCCCTGTTGTCCAGCCCCCAGTACAGCCACCTTCAGGGCCATGAAGGGGCAGTGGTGACTGCCCATGGGTGGGGACCTCAGTCCCACTGTTTCCAGTCTGGGGGCACATGGGCCTCTGATTCCCAACCACCTTCCCAGTCCAAGGTGTTTATCCCCTCATGTGTCATACACTCCCCCTGTCTGCTGTCTTGTCTGTCTTGTCTTGTATGTCTTCAAAAGCAGCCTCTCTTACCCAACTTACCTCCCCAAATGTACCTACAACCCTTCCGCAACATCCCACTCTCACCTTAAAAAAGGGCATCTGTCCCGCAAAAAAATTGCCCCATACATAGCTCCATTTTGCCCCCATGCACACAGATGGTAATCAATTTGCCTTTGAATTACTCAACAAATGTATGCCACCCACACTCTTCCCCTGTGGGGTGTGAAGCTCTAAATTCCAAATTGTACACATCAGTCACAACTGTTGCTGCAGAAGAAATGGAGAGCTATGGCCCTTTCCTATACCCATGCTGCACATCCCTAGCTTCTTTTCATAATGATTTATCCCCTGCTTGCCTCCATTTCAATACTTTCCTATCACCCTTTTTTCTTTTCTTCTTTTGAAATTAACTTGGGTTTAAGCAGGAATAAGCACCGCTAAGTGAAGCTAAGCAGGACTAAGTGCCTCTTGGCATTGCTTAGCGTTGTGCAAACCCACTTAAAACTCCTTTAATCATTCTATCTCAATCAGCCCCTGTTCTGCCCTGCAACAAAATAACCAGCCCTGGCAGGTCTTAAACCAAGGACCCAATGCACTATAGCCAGAACAATATACCATTATACCAAATCAACTGTGGGAAGTTTGTAATGTTTTTTTTAAATAAATCATGCACTATAGTCATTTAACATTAGAGAAAAAAGCATACCACTGCCAAGTCTTGGACCTCGGATCCTGTGCACTACAGTCAGAGCAAAGTACCACTATGGCAAATCAGCTTCTGGAATTTGTGATGCGTTTTCAAACATATCATGCATCAGTAGGGAAAAAAGACAAAGCCGAAGAGTTATGAACACAGGACCTTCTGAAACATAATCAAAGCAACACACCACTACTCCAAATCAGCTCTGGGAATTATTGATGCACATACATCTCAACCTCTTAGTGCAAGAAACCTGAATGAAGACTGACAAAATGGGGGACAAAGGCCCAACAATAGGCACATATTTTACATATTGCACATATAAATATAAGAAAGCTGCTAGAATAACATAGTTTGTTTTAACATACATTTTTCTGAAGGATTTGAAGTCTGTAACTCAAAGCTCTGTCATTATATAGTGCCATTAAACCTCAAACTATCCCAGTTATTTGCCAGAAAACAACAAATATTCTGAGAAACAGACAAAAAAATAAGAGCACCAAATCTGGACATTCTGTGAAAATATGTACAGTTTTTGGTATGTTGATGCATTTGTAAATTTATCAGGCAGCGGTGGTGGTGCTGTGGTAGCGTTGTCGCCTCACAGCAAGATGTTGTCCCATTCAATTCTCAGCTAGATCGTCTTCTGTGTGGAGGCATACGTGAATGGGGCGTACCTTCATTGAAGGTTGTGCGTCAGGGCTGGTAACCCGGTACGTAAAAATCCACTACCAATCATTACCGGACTGGAATTCCACTGTGGCGAACCCTAACCGGGAAAAGCCGAAAGACACAAGCAGGGATATACCTTTAGAAAGAAAAACATCATTGGCAAATTATGAACACAAATCATTTGAACTGCAGTCAGGACAACATACCAGTAGGACAACTGACCTCTTGAGTACAGGAACTGATTTTATGAACAGATCCTGATAGCCAGTCACACACTACTCCAATATATAGTGGCCCAAATCACAGTGCACTTGGGCCTCTGACACAGACACAGAACCAGTACACAGACAAATAAATGCTGAAAAGTGTCACGTGACTGTACAGATTTCCACAGAATGTCCAGGGTTGTGGCTCATATTTATGGCTTGTTCCTCATTTTTTATTTATTTAACATTTGTTAACCGGGAAAGTCTGACTTGAAACGAACCAATTTTCAGTGGAAGCCCAGAGAGAAATGCTTCTAATGCATGTCTTTGTAACTGACATAACATTTGTGGCATTCTGCTAAATCACTGGGATGATATCAGGAATGAAGTCACTAAATAACAATATACATTTGAGTGTCAGACTTCAAATCCCACAGAAAATGTATGTCAAAACAAGCCCTGTTACTCTAGCAATTTTTTAAGGTAATGACACCAATTTTTAAAATCTCTCCCTATTTTAGCCCCTTTGTCCACCTACACATTTTGTCTTGCTTTGTCCACATTTATTGTGTTAACAGGTTGAGTGGTATGCAGACATAGCATGCAAAACCGTGGACACAACACATCAGTCTAAACAGTGTTCAGTATTTCCTCCTACACACTGTGAAGCTGTAGCTCCCATACTACTATAAAGTCCTCCTCACAGGCCAGGAAAAGGGGCAAGACCCACATGAAGGCCTTGATTATGGCACTGTGTTGCCATGCCATTGGCTAATGGGAAGGCAACCCAGCTGTTCTGAATGCAATTAGCAAATGTAAGCAACAGATTGGTGCATAGGCCATCACCTGTTCATGATCATTACATACAAAAGGCAAGCTGCTGCCTATACTAAACAGGTCTGACACTTTCTTCAGGAAGGCAGACTGCAATTTTTCACAACACCTTTTGTGGATTTATTCTGACAAAGGAGTACAGCACTATACCAGGTATGTCAAACAATTAAATATGTAATGGGATGCAGATGGGAAATAGGAGTTTAAACAGTAGGTCTCAACAACACTTACTGGACTGTCATGTTGCTGTTAGTCTGCTGTCCAGCACCTACAGCCATCCCTGATGGCTATGTTTGTAGCATACCTCTGAACTATACAGATTTTTGCAGAATGTCCTGATTTTTGCCTCACAAATTTGTTCTGTTTTGCATATAATTGTGGTTTTCTGGCAAATTAGTGGCAAATCATGAAGGACTGAAGTTATAAAATAATGACAGATAGTTCAGTTCCAGTCTTCATACTCTACAAAAAAAGCCATTCTAGTGCAAAACCTGTTATTCCAACAACTTTCTAAATTTGCAAGAGCACTATCTAGAAACTATCCCTATTTCGGCACCTTTGTTACAGTTTTATTTATGTTTTTTTCCAGATCTCTTTCTCTAACATGTTGAGAGGTATGGTTTGCAGTGACATAGATCACAGCTCTGTCTCCTGAGTCACACCAGCAATGGTCAGCTCACATATGACTACTACTGGATTGTCTGTTGTACAATACTGACTGTGACACTGCCAGCCCAGCTAGCTGGGATGTTGAAAATAATCATGTCATTTGTGAATATTTATATGATACATATGCATGTTTTACAAGTGTAAGAGACCTATATATGTTAAGTGGATATTAACCAACTGGTGCAGAAGTGTGTGGGTTGAACTGTATGTTCTGTACTGAGCTCATACCTTACAATTGTCCATAGTTTAACAGACTGACCACATGTTTGCCTTATATTTTTACAAACTCCTACATTTGTGTTTTGTCTGGCAAATCCATGGCAAATGATTAAAGAGAGAAGTCATAAACTGATAGCACACATGTGAATGTCAGATGTCATATCCTTCAGATAACTCATGCAAATCCATAACCTAATATTCTATTAACTGTTGAAGTGAGCAAGAGCAATATTTATAAAGTGCCACTATGTGTTGGCCTTTGTCCCCCATTTATTTGTGCCTTTGTCCAGAGATCTTGCTGTAACAGGTTACTGGCATAGAACAGAAATGTATATAAAGTATTACCTGTGCAAATGTATGTATTAATAGTAGAAGCTGGAAGCCTCAAACATACAGACATAATATGAAAAATGTCAAGTAAATAAGATGAACTTGTTTTACGAATGTGTTATCCCAGTTTCAGTGCAGCAAGCAGACATAAATTTCTACAGCTAGAGGTTTTTGTATTGCCTTGAAACATAAATAATTACTAGGCTGAAAATGTAGAAGTGCTTAACTGTGTTATGACTTCCAGTTCTACACAGACATCAGGTAGATATTCTCTTCTGATACAGTGATGCTAAAATGTATGTTAGTTGCTGTTAGCCTGGCAAGTGAAGGCAGGTGACAAACACTGATGTATTCTGAGCTAAGCCAGCACTAATGTTGATTATTAGTTCCAGATCTGTCTCAGAGAAAGACCTTCGCATGTTGTATGTGTTGGTGTATCTGACAACATCCACTCATATGCATTTGCCTTGCTAATAGTAAGGAACTAGGGAAATGTAAAATCATTTACATATAGATGGTAATATAATATATCTGTCTGATGTTTCTGTGGTCTGCATTGCTCTGAGTATCAGACATCTCTGCATTTAATGTTGATTTAAAGCTCTTTAATGTTTGATCACTTATAGCTTGTATCTCATTCTAGTATTACATTTGTTTAGTTTTAAGTTACTATTCTGTTGGAGTTTTAAGTGTTCTTGGCTAGAGTCACTTAAAAATGGTTACCAAAGAATCCCTTTGCAAACTGTGAATAGCATCAGTTAAGCAGATGGAGGAGCTGAGAGACAGCATTGCTGTTTTAGTTAGAAATATCTGTAGTTAGCTGAAGTGTTTGTGTGCTCTGCATTGCTCTGAGTATCAGTCATCTCTGTACATAATGTTGATTTGAAGACCTTTATTTAAGGTTTGATCAATTCTATTTTGTATCGTATTCTAGTATTACATTTGTTTTGTTTTACATTTTCTGTTCTGTTGGAGTTATAAGAGTTTCCCCTCCCACTCGCCCAGTCCTTGTTGTGTTCTTAAATTTGGTGGCTTTTGAGTTGCCCGCCCCTACTATAAATCTCAATTTGACACTCCTCTCAGTCCCATCCCATCAGCTTATTCTACTGAGTAGAGACAGATCATTTGGGAAGGATTATCCCCCCTGGGTTTCCCAAACTTAAATTATCGTGTTACATCTCTTCCCACTTAACCTAAATAAAAACTGATTTTACTGTATTTGTGATTCTTCCTACTTTATTACTTTATATTGCTTTTGCTGCCTGTTCTTACAAGTACTCAATTGCACTTATTCTGCTGCATGTATTATTGCTTGTTAGTAGCCTGATTAAAATGAAACTGTTATTCTAAGCCTTTTGGTTTAAGCACTTGGGCTTCAGGCCAGTTGTTTTTCAGTAAGATAGTTTGTGGTCTGCACTCTTGTGGCAGGAGAGGTAGCTTACATACTTGTAAGTTGGGCTTTGCTGGTTGAAGGTTTTTACTCTTATTCTAAAAGTGTCTTACTTCTGATGAAGCACTTGGGCTTCAGGCGAGTTATTTTACATTAATGAGGTTTGTGCTCTACACTCTTGTGGGAGTAGAGGGTAGATTATTGCCTTCTGAGCAGTGAATTGCTGGTTAAAGGAGTATTGTGCCTGCTTATTTCAACTGTTCCTTAATGAAATTGGTGCACCTTGTTTGCTGTAGCATACACTACATGCAGACCTGCTGAATCTAGCTTTGTTTGTAGAACTTGAGCAGTAATCTAGGCCATCTTTATTGGAGAGGTTTCCTCTGCACCATAGTAGCAGGAGAGTGCAGTTAGAACTTGTCTGATTGAAGACTGCTGGAACAGGGCTCACTTTTGAGCTTTCTTGCTGGTTAATTAGTTAATTTGTTTAAATCAGTTTTCTCTTGTTTGCTACTGTGATATTTTTGTTTGTATCTGTTCTCCTGTGTTACATTGACCTGCACAGACTTGAAATGTCCTTAGCATAGTCTGGTTGCATGTTTTGCTGTATTCAAATCTGTTTGTGTGAGTCCTCTGTTTGTTGCTATGCCATCTTGTGTTGGTCAGGGCCTGCCTGCACTGCCTGGGAGTAAGTGAACTGGTTGGAACTCATCTGGCATAGGGTGTTGAACTAAGAAGTTAGGGACAAGGGTCAGATGGTTAGTTCCAGTGCTTCTATTTTACCTTTGTTTTTCTGGCATTTAAACCTAGCATTTGTGTGAGTTTGTGCTTATTTGTCCATTGCACACCACCGCTGTGCTGTATTAATCCTTTGCAAGGTATCTCAGTTGCAATGTTTGTCCACTCCTGTGTGAGTGAGGCACTCACCTGCAGCTACTGTATTGATTTTATCCAGCCATACTCACAGTTATGGGTACTCTTCTCAGATAGTACCCACTCTTCTATTCCTGACCTCTGTTCCACAGATAATGGTAATAATAGTCAGTATGTGACTACACTTCCACCTCTTTTAGAAGTCTTTAGCAAACTTTGTGAGGAAAACTTATATGACTATTTTAGTAGGAAACATAAGACTTTGTCTTATAATTTGACTCGGGATCAGTTCAAAGCATTATTTGATTTAATTAAATGTGATGATTTGTCTGCTCATCCAGCTGACAAGGGTCGGGGAATTGTAATGGATGCTTGCCATTATGTTAATAGTATGTTATTTATGATGAGCGATACTGGTACTTATGTTTAATGTGCCACAACAGATGTGTTTAATATGGTCAGTAGAGTCCACAATTTGTTGAATGATCTTTTACTTGAAAGACGTTTGAGTAAAGCACTTTTTCATTATTTTATGGTTAAACATCCAGTTACACCAATATTGCATGGATTACCAAAGATACATAAAAATTCCATTGACCCACCAATAAGACCCATTGTGTCAGATAGGGGCTGGGTAACTGAGCCCCTTGCTATTTATGTACAAAACAACTGCATCCATTAATTAATACATTTGAAACTATTCTCAATGATGCCAAACATTTTTTTAAAAAGGTTAAGTGAATGGAATGCAAATAATTTTGTTGAACATTTTTATTTTGTCACAATGGATGTTGTCTCCCTGTTTACTATCATTCCTAATGATACTGGACTTGAGTATGTTAGTCTTTTCCTTAATCGTTATTCAAATTTTAGTGAACATAATATAAGTTTAATATGCTCACATCTAGAAATTACTTTAGAGCATAATGTTTTTATTTTCTGATAAATACTGTATACAACAGACTGGTGTAGCTATGGGCACAGATTGTGCAAATAGCCAAGCTAACATTGGATTAGCTTACTGAGATCTAGAATTTGTGTTTAATGAAAGGAATAGAGTTTTGAATAATATTTTACATTACAGATGTTTTGTTGAGGATACATTTTTTGTTTGGTCTGGCTCGATTGACACCCTTGGTCAGTTCATAGAGTATTTGGAGACTACAACTGCTTTTCTTAAGTTCACCTATAAATGCTCTGATGAGGCTATAGATTTTCTTGATGTCTCAGTTTTAAGATCACCTCATGGTACTGATATGTCTCTGTATAGAAAACCATGTAGAAAGAATAATTTGTTACATGCTAAGGGCATGCATCATAGACATTTAAAACAGAATGTTTTGGATGGCCAATTTTTTAGATCTGCACACTTGCATGCAAAAGACAGTGATATGTATGCTCAGTTTAACTATTGGTTTTGAGAGAGGTTATGGACAACATGATGTTTCTTGGGCACAAAACAAGGCTGTATTGAATAGAGATACTAGGACTAGGCTGTTTTTTCTGATGTTGGTTTGCCCTTAACATCATGTACTGAAGAGGTTCATTGTATAAGAATGTGTACTACTTACAGTGCTGATACTCAACAAATTTGTGGTATTATTAAAAAGCACTGGAAAATATTGATGTCAGATGTTAAGTGTAAGGAATTATTAGGTGAACATTCACATTTCACCTTTAAGAATGGTAATCTCTTAAGGAGATGTTGTGTTATAGGTCTGCTACAACAGTGCTGAATGGTGGTTCCAGTAGAATTGGTATGTTTCCATGTAGGCGTTGTAGTATATGCAGGTATATTACATCTGATTTTCAGTTTTTTCACCCTGACATGGAGCGTGTCTTTCATTTTAAGTTATATGCTGATTGTAGTACAATTGATATTGTCTATTTGGCAGTCTGTGATACATGTCAATCTTTTTATGTTGGCAAGACCAACAGATGCCTAAGAGATTGTATAAGAGAACATTTATGCAGCATACAAAAAGGTGACACTAAAAATGCTTTAGCTAAGCACATCTTTGAGTCTGATCCTGAACATAGTTTTAAGTTTATGTTATAAAAGACTGATAGAGAAAGCATGAAGGGAGGTGACTTAAGAACAACTACAGAGTATATTGAAATTAAATGGATTCTTATTTTATAAGCTACTGAAGGGAAGAGTCTCAATGAGTCTGTACCTTTAAAACCTGTACTGCAGTCACATGAATTGATGCAGCAGTATTTAATTGAGTTTTAATTGTTCTTAGTTGGATCTGCGGAAGAAGCACCTTGATTTGGTGCAAAAACACTTATCCTGTTTATACTTTTATTAAAGCCTATTGTTTTAGCTGGTTTATTTATTCACAGGTTCATAGGTGGGTACTAGGCTATCTGCCCAAAGGTATTTATAAGCCTAGCCAGAATGTGTTGGCTTTCACCGCCCCCTTAGATTAGTTCCCTGTGCCTCTGAACAGCAGAGCCACTGATGTGATCCCCAGGGTAAACTTTGTTTCCTATCCACTTGTCAAGGATTTATAAATTAAAGATTGCCATACTCAATAGAGGTTTAGTGACAGGAAGCAGCTTGGAAGTGAATGCCACAATGGTACATAGGAGGAACCTAGACATCCTCTATATCCAGAAAACAAACTAGAAGGACAGTGCAGCAAAGCCACTTGGTTTGGGATCCAGAGTCTGCTACTCAGAGGAAGACAGACTACAAATGGTGGGGGAATTGTCTTGAGGGAAGGCTTCATAAGACAGAATGTGATGTCATTAGATTTAATGGCAGACTTATGGCAGTTAGACACCAGTGTAAGGATAGGGCAATAGCACTTGCAAGACCTACTAGATAAAGCAGGACTACCCAAACTGGCGTTGATAACTGGGGCCCTGATTGCAAATATGGGGCAGACAGAACAAGATATGAAGACTACCTGAGTCCATATGGGTTGAGCAATAGGAGTATAGGAGAATATGAGAAGCCAATCTTGACTTCTGAATGCCAAATGGCTTGATGGTGGCCAACACATAGTTTAACAAAATAGACAGTCACAAGATCACATACAAGACTGGCCAACATGCAACTCGGGTAACTGTCCTCCTAGTAGCAGTGCATTGGAGTATAATCAGTGATGGCAAAGTCATGCCCAGTGAAGCTGTCAGCCCTCTACATAAATCAGTGGTTGCTACAATCATCAGCAAGCACTGGTTAGAGAAGCCTTTAATTTTATTTTATTTTTATTTATTTATTTTATTTTATTGCATTAACAAATAAATAAATAAATAAATAAATCAGTGGTTACCACAATCATCAGTAAGCACTGGTCAGAGAAGCCTTTAAGGTCAATAGAGGCTAAGCTGAAAGACCTGGAAGTTGACTAGAGAGAATGCACACGAGTTCAAGGAAGTATTAGCACATCAGGAAGAACTGGAAATAGATGATAGAGTTGAAGAGGAATAGAGGCATCTCAAAACAGCATGTGTGCAGCCAGATGAGCTGATACACGGCCAATCGAGGTATAGAAATAGGGTACATAAGGAAAGCTTGTGGTGAAATGCAGAAGTTCAGGAAGTCATCAAAAGAAAAATGGAGTACAGAAAAAAGTGGGAGATAGAACAGATGGACCAGGCTAAAACAGAATACTGGCTGATTAACAAAGATGATATGAGAGCAGTTGCAATAGCAAAGGCATCAGGGCCACTCTACCAGCTTCTGGAAACTGAATCAGCAGATGGCACAAAGAAACTGTATAGGGTTGTAAGGAAAAGACAGAAAAAAAAGAAGATAGTCATCAGTCACCTTTCATTAGGGATGCCAGCAACAACCCGCTCAGTAGACTGCAAGACATTGAAGGCATATGGAAGTAGTACTTCCAGCAGTTTCAGAATGAAAAAAAAATCCAAAAGAAGCTGTACTGACCCAAATACTGCCTAAAATGAAAGAATAAGAGCAGCCCACCATAGAAGAAGTAAGAACAGCACTAAGGAAAATGAAGTCAGGAAAAGCAGTAGGTTCATATGAGGTGAAAGCAGATATGTTTACAGTGTTGGGTGAATTAGGGGGAAAATAGCTCCTGAGTGTTTTCCTAGCAGTATGGAGAGAAAAGTGCATTCTGGATGTCTGACAATTGTGCCAGTGTACAAGAACAAAGGGGACATTCACATCTGTAGGCAGTATAGAGGTATCAAACTCCTTTCACACTGCATGAAAATTCTGGAGAGGATGATTGATAAATAAATATACAGAGTAGTTGCATGTAAGATGGGCAATGAAAAGTTTTGATTGAGATCAGAATGCAACACACCTGACGTGATGTTTGTAGTGATACAGATAATCGAGAAAAATCTAGAGATGAAGTCACTCAGTGGAATTCCAATGGGTGCATATCAGAATTCCACTCTGAGCTCACTAAGTGTTCATTTTACTTATAGATTATATTAGCAATCACATCAGTGGGGATACCTCAACAAAGCTGCATGCAATTTGGCATTGCAGGCAGACTCTGATCAGGAACTTCAACAAATGATAGGAGAATGGAATGCAAAACTAAAGGCACATGGGATGAAACTGAGCACAGATAAGGCAGGCAGCACATGGTGAAATAAGAAAAATCTGAAAACTGAGATAGAAGGAAAATAGTTAAACAGGTTAATAGCTTCAAGTATCCGGGATGCCTGGTTGAGGAAAAGGGAGGACTTAATGAAGAGGTCAAAGCAAGGATTAGAGGGGCTTAGTCAAATGACACATAGTGACAGATGTATTATGTGACAAAAGAATGCCAAGTAAGCTAAAAGTAAGCTTGCATGAGAAATAATACTGTATGGTAAAGAAACCAGGACAGTGAAGACAGCAGATGAGACAGCTAGAGGTGATGTAGATGAAGTGACTGAGGTAGGTGGTAGGATGCACCCTTTGGGCAGATGAAAAAAATGAGTACATCAGACCAGACACCCAAGTAGCTCCAATTGCATAAAAGGTCAAAGAGAACAGAGTATGGTGGTTCAAGCACATGTGTAGAAAAGCAGAAGACAATACGGTGTAGAAAATTTGAGATAGACATGAAGAAGGCAAGAAGAAACAAGAGTATCCAGAAAAGAGATGGATGGATTATGTTGAAGAAAATGTGTGACAGTCAGATGTGACTATTGAAGAAGGTAGTGGAGTGGCACTGAAACAAGAGAAATGGTGGAAGTTGATACAACACCCCAATTCCATGTAGAAAATTGGAAAAAGGGGGACTGAAGATGGTGATGATGATGATGGTAATGATGATGAATATGATTGTGATGAGTTATTGTGCAAAAGCTTACATGCTGTGTTTATTCTCCCTTTTCTAATGACACCATCTCTGCTTAGCTCTACTAAGTACTGAACCAGGGCTAGTTGTTTGCTCTCCAACTCTATCTAGATTCTGCTATCAATCCATGATATGTGGGACAGTCCCAAAAATATAAATCAAATTAGTTTCTTCCAGGTCTGTTACTTTTCCATCTCAGTCCATTTGTTCCCAATATATTGGTTCCTTAGATAATTTCTTTCAGTTACTTCTTGCCATGCCTTGCCTAATTTGTGCACCCTTGCAATTGTAGAGCTATATTGGAAGAGTATCTATGCCACAGTTTTGCACCAATTTAGTCTTTATACAATTCTCTGCCACATTATAAATGGAGTACTTTTTATGATAATTACTATTTTTCTTAATGGCTAGCATTAAAAGTAGCATCCAATTGTATCAACAATAATAGCAACTCTATATGTTCTGATCCAGTCTGAATCATCATTATTTTATTAGTACTTTTAAATATCTGTCTGCCTTCAACAAAAACACATTGATCCATGTCTATCAGTTCTAGTTGTATTTTTAAATTAATCTAGCTAATATAAACATAAACACTTTATAATAATGATTTAAAATAGGAATTGGTCTATACAATACTATGTTTATAGGATCTTACCCTACTTTCATCAATACTGCTAACACCACTTCTTTTTTCCAGGCTCTCATAACTTTTCACACATTCAATACATTACTAAATAAAGCCTTCCAAGTCTTCTTCAGTTTCATTGCTCCAACTTCTAAATATGTATAGGAATGCCATCTGCTCCTGTGGATTTCCCCACTGATTGACTATGTATCCCAGTTTTAGTTTTGTTTTCCTGGCCATCAACAATTCAGCCTTTTTTCCTTTAAAACTGCCAAGTAAAAATCTTCCATAAATATTACTAATTTCACATTAACCTGACATGCCAATTTCTCATCCTTAAATAGATGTTCATAACATTTCTGAACTATTTGTTTATTTTTTGTCATAGGACTTCTACTTTTTCTAACTGATCTTTATATTTTCTTTTGCTCTAGTTATTATGCCAAAATGTCTGCACTCTGGGTTGTTGTCAAAACATAGTTTATTAACAGCAATATTTCTAAACTCATCTGTATTATGTGAATGCTCACTTATTTTTACCTAGTAATCAGCAACATTTCTTAATTGTGTTTTGAAAGATTTTTGCTTTTATTCTACATTGATTTAACTTTTGCCAATCCTTCTGCATATGTCCATTTTCCCTTCTCACATTTTTCCTTTTCTTTCATTTCTACTTCAGTTATGAAATCCATTTTCAACTTGTCTCAAGCATTAGCTACACCATCAGTGGCAGTTTATTTCTGCCATGGCTACTCTCAAATGTAGGTGTTGCCCAGTCTCTAAAATTGTCTCTTTTTAGTAAGCATGTAGGTAAGTGCCAGTGTATCTGCTTTGTTCTTTTGCTTTATTACTCTGCATCTGTAATTTAATACTGACAGGGGCTTGTCAGACATAATTAAGTAACGAGTCTTAATACTGTCAATCAAATGTATATGCTCCTGTGATATATAGGTTATATCCCACCTCACTCAGCTGCCCCACTTGGTAAATAATATATAAACTTTACTTGAGCTCCTGTTGTTGGAATAATATAATCCAGAAAAAATACTCTTATATCTGTCTTTAAAAATCTGCACTCCCTACTTGTAACCTCCTTTCTAGGTCCACTGATAGTGTTTCCTTATTACAAGTCAAATTTCTATCACCACCAGTAATAAAAAATACTTTGTCAAAATATATTAGTTCCATCAAATTCCTTTCAGCTTGGGACATCTTCATCTTAGGTGGACTATACTCATAAATATAAGCAAGGTAGAACTCCTTCTTTGACAATAATACATCATTGCCACAGAACTACAATTGCTGTCTTTTGTTCTTCTGCCTCTATTGGACCACCTCTCTTTACCAGTATAATTGCTACCTTATTCCATTGTTCCTGACATTCTGCTTAGTATCCACTCTGAAATCCTTGCCTTATCAAGTAAGCAAGTATATTTCTGTTGAAGTATGCCTCCTGTAGAGCTGCTATTAACACCCCACACTGCTTAATACAGGACATTACTCTTTACATTTAATCTGTCCTAGAAAGAACATTTATATTCAATGTTAATTCTGACAGAGCAGCACTTCTAACAAGTAAATATTTCTATAGCTAATCATGCCCCACATTTTTATGAACAACATAATATTCTATCAGTCAGTTCAAATAAACATGCTTGCAACAGCTGACAGGTACAATATCTATAAGTTAACAACTTCTTATTTTTATAACTCATGTTTCCTTTTTACAAATATTCCAGTTCATAAGACATACTCACTTCTCTATCTAGTACACACAAATCACACAAAACTATATACAATTAAAAAGAAAACACAACTTGTACCTGTCTAGTTAGGAGCTAATACCCCAGTTCTATGAAAACTCATGCAGGATTTATTTGTCCAAAAAACTGAGGTTAATAATGTGCTGCATGAATGGTCTTGTGTTTTTTCTAAATCAATTTTTTTTCTGTTGCTCTCTGTTCTCTATTTCTCACCCCCAGCATAGAAAACCACTTGTGTGAATTTGGCAAAATACTCTTTTTTTATTTATTTATTCCACATTTGGCAATTGAGTTGAGGCACTGCTCTACAGACTCTTTACAGGCAGAACTCTTGCCATTTTAGCAGATGACAAAAACTGGTAGCAAAACTGTGCATGATTTGATGCAAAGAAAAAGAATTGCTGCAATATTTTTTAGTAAATGGCAAATATTTCCAAAATATTTGCTGGCTGGACAAAAAATAAAGTCCTGGCAAAGCTATCTCATACTGCAGTCACTGGTCTAGTGTTTTAATTTAGAAACTAATGTTTCACTCTTTTTTTTTTAATTTCATTCTGCCTTCTCAGTATGGTCCATGCCATTGTTCTTTTTGAAATTAAATTGTAATCTGTCTTAAGGAACATCTAAAAGGTCACATAGAACATATATTATCTAGTCATTTTTCAGACAGATATGTGCCTTATTTTAAATGCAGCTGGTTGCAGATGTCTTCTAAGCTTAGAATTTATCACAGTTTCTTAACATCCTCACATTTTAAACTACTTAACTTAGAAAAACAGACCCCATTGCATAATCTACATGTAGTATTCAGTCTGACACTATATTTGCATAAACTATTGTTAATAATTTGATGTTTGTTATTATAGCTTTTCAATTCAAAACAGCTGCCATCCCCCACCCCCCAGTGGCAATTCCATGCATCGGGTGAGATGCAGTCTGTGATTTAATAACCGGGTAGTGATTATCCATGAAGAGCACTACTAGACGTATATGCAAACAAATTTACCACAGATTATTCTTGCTGACTAAGGAAATGCAAAGGCATTTTGGTGAATATGCCTACTTACTGCAAAAATGTTAAGCACCTGAAGATAAATGTTAAATATATGTAAAGGAGTACATGAACGTCATAGGCTTTGCATGACTTCATATGAACTCAGAAACTGTGGATGAATGATCTCTGTGCAGTCATGCCTGAGACACTTAGGATAAGCAGTGGACTATGCAGATTTTTTAAAAAATAGAAGGATTTATTAAGTTTTATATAGGAGTATCCTTATGTGGACATCCTGTTCTTTTCATTATACATTGGAAATAGGGATATAGGAAAGACTGAAAAAGAGAAGACACAACAAAGAAAGAGACACAGCAGAAACACATCAAGAGGGTTTTGTGGGAGTAGATAGGAAAGGAGGAGTACTATGTTTTGCCAGGAGGTAGACCACCCATGATACCAGTTTTTTATATAATAGTGTAGTTGGGGTGACAAGTAGGTAAGAGGGTTTAGGAAAGAGGATATGGGAAGGAAGGTGGTGATGTGGAGTGCTGCCCAACAGCAATCCCTAGTCCACATAGTCTAAAATGTTTCCAGTGCCTGGTGGTGTTGCAGTGGATGACTCCAGTCTGGAGAGGGCAGGGGACTGGAGTGGAGTGGAGTGGTGGCCGGTGCTGACTGGGGCAGATAGTCTTCCACCCTCTGACGAGAGAAGCCTTGATTGGCTAAAGCTATCTGTCCATGAATTGTTATACCACATCCACAATCAAGTCTTGAAGCCCCTGCTCAGTGAATCTTACCAGGCTCCCATGTGAGGCATCTCTGGATGAGCAGAGTTATGCAGCTGGGCTGCTCCTGAGGACATCTGTAAAAAATGAATATAAATGGGAGAGAAAGAAACTAAAAAAAGACAAAGGAATGCATAATTAAAATAGGAAAAAGGAAGAAAACGTGGAAAAGATACAAAGAAATGTTCACAATAAGTTCATACATAATGTCTGACAGCATTCAATTTTTTCTTATAAAACAATTTTATTTTTATAAATCTTTATTGAACTAAAACAGAATGTACAGGGCATGCTTATGCATACATAGGAACAGTGATGCCTGAAGACTTATGTATACATGAGAATAATGATTTGGGAAGTGCTTATGCATGCATGATTCCCATGTGCAAGAATGATATGGGAAATGTTTATAAATACTTGTGAAGAATGACATGGGAAATGCTTACGCATACTTGTGAAGAACTAATGTATCACTCTCAAGTCTTGGCGGGGTTTACAATTTGCACTATACTGTAGTTACATAAATGATAATGACATTTCATATTTGAGCTTGCTATGCACTTGTTTGCAATATTGTACTGAAACAACCATTTATTAGTAATAAATCTAATAAAATCAATTAAAGACAGAATATTGCTGCATTTATATGGTGACATAACTTTTAGATTTGGTTGGAGTAATGTACAGAAAGCAATGCAGGCCTTCATTTATCATCATTCATAAATACTTGCAGGTGTGTAATAATTAAATCGGTTAAAGACAGAATACTGACTTTATTACTTTATTCATGCTTACCAGTACCTTCAACTAATCTGTAGTGTCTCCTACTGTGTGCTGGGCTTTATTGTAGGCAATCTCATTTTCTACTAGATAGAGAAGAAATAGGACAATTGTTGCTTACCAGCATTTCACACTTTTCCTTAACATTTCTGTTAAAACAACTAATACTATGCAAGGTGTTTAATTTATTGCTGCATTTGGTTAATATGTGTTTGTTGAAATATTAGTTAATACATGAATTTGCATACTGTGACAATCTTTCCAATAATGTAAGATATAAATAGTAGGACTCCATCAGTTTGTTAGAGTTTAATATGCATGTGCAAGTTGTATCTTTTGGGGAAGGGTGATGTCCAGAATCTTTCTATACATCATTCTACATTAAACTATTATGATTTGCATACCTAAATGGTAGTTTCATGTAACAGCCTGTGAATTTTGCTCAGGCAGAGACAGAACATGTACACACAAAGTAAAATGTAGTAAATGAATGAAGCTTTTTGTTCATTTCAATTCAACCATCATGAAACAAAATGTATTACTGTTTCAGACTGATGTAGTATATGTACTTCAGGGCAACAATGTCTGCATAGATTGTTTTCTGCTTAATAACTGTAAGGAGATTACTTAAAAAATATATACAGAAGTAATGCAACTGGCCATTTCAATGTGCTACTCATTCACTTGATACGGTGACCTCCAACATCTTCACCAAATATCCACCCTGACTAGGGTGTGCTGCCAGACTGAGTTCAGCTATCTTGTATGTGTAGTTAGCATTGTGGAAGAAATACATGCCTTATACAGTTACTATACTAATACAATATTTTCAGGCCGACACACAAAATTCTTTCTTTATAAATATTGTTTGCATGTACTTAAACTACTAACTAAGGCAATACATATTGTAAATGCAAATGAAATTGTGTGGCAATGCAAATTTATTTGTTTGTTTTTATGTATAAATACATACAATTATATACATGAAAAAATAGTTGTAACTGTACTCATGCATGTGTATATCTGTAATTGATATATATATATATATATATATATATATATATATATATATATATATATATGGATCTAGGACATTTCACCAAAAGTCAAATTAGTGTGCACTTTTCACTGAAAGCTCAATTTACCGAAAACACAATTCACCGAAACATATTTCACTGAAAGTTGTATATGGCCTTGTCCCCACTGTAGTGTAACCCTGGAGTTAGTATATATAGTAGGGGTGGTGGAGGGCATAGCCTCCCACATATTTTAAATGTTTTGAACTATACACATGCATACTTGCAATTGCAATATATTACTCTTATCCAAAACATGATATATATTTAAAATATGTGGGGGGCTATGCCCCCCACACACCCCTCTACTATATATACTAACTCCAGGGTCACACTACAGTGGTGACAAGGCAGTATACTACTTTCAATGAATTGTGTTTTCAGTGAATTGTGCTTTTGGTGATTTGTGTTCAGTCATTTGACTTTCGGTGAAACGTGCTTTTGGTGAAATGTCCTAGATCCACACACACACACACACACACACATATATATATATATATATATATATATATATATATATATATATATATATATATATATGTGTGTGTGTGTGTGTATATAGATATATATATATAGATCTACTTCAGTAGCTCAAACTTTTACAAGTTCGAACCACATATGGCCGAGATCATATGTTCGAACTCGTAAAAGTTCGAACACTGAAATAAAAGCACATAAAACAAAAAAACACAAAACTAAACTTCTATAGCAGGGGGGCTACGCCCCCCCCTGCACCCCCACATGCCCTTACTTAAATATAACAACTCTGAGGTTGCACTACATTGCAGAAATGGGACATCTTCCCTTTCCACTCTGTACGGAGATCACCATTACATCCGATCAAACTTTTACAAGTTCGAACATATGGTCTCGGCCATATGTGGTTCGAACTTGTAAACATTTGATCTACTGAAGGGGACCCATATAGATATAGATTGATTGGTTCATAAGTTCATAGGTAGGTGCTACACAGGCATTTATAAGCCTAGCCAGAGTTTGCCGGCTTTTGCCGCCCCTTTGATTAATTAACTGAGTTTCTGTCAAGCAGAGCCAATGAAGTGATCCCAGGGGTGTATTTTCTTTTACCCATCCACTCATCAAGGTTTCTCTTGAAGAGTGTTAGTGAGGGGCTCTGCCTAATGTAGTTAGGAATTTTGTTCCAAAGCATGGGGAGTCTCTTTGACAGGAATCTATCCCTCCAGCATGTTCTATTTATTGTTGTGGCGAGGTTTAACTCACTAGAGCGTGTGGCTCGCAGGGACATGGATTTCTTTAGGTGGAGCATGTCCATCAATTATGAGTTGGACATGGCTTTGTAAGTCAGGCAGAGATCACCTCTGAGTTAGCGTTATGCCACTGAGTACAGCCGGAGTTTTTTCAGTCGGGCTGCATAGGACATATGTTTGAGGCCAGTAATCCTCTTGGTGAGGTGCTTTTGTGGTCTTTACATCTGTTGGAAGTGTCTTGTGAGGTACATCCCAAATGGGGCATTGTACTCTATGATGGGTCTGATGAGTGACGAGTAGAGGGGCACTATAACCTCTTTATTTCTAGATGATTCTAGATTCTAGATTCTAGACCCTTTAGTAGTTAGATGGGCCACATAGAAGGATTTCCTAACTACTTTGGCAATATGATTGTCAAAGAAGAGATTACTATCTACCTGGGTCCTCAGATCTCTTATTACCTCTTCTGTATTAAGGGGGGTTGCCACCTATGTGGTAATTCGTGGGTGTTTTGTTTTTCCCAAACAGGATGACTATGCATTTTTTGGCATTTAGCTTAAGGCCATGACTTTGACACCAGATGTTTGTCTCAGTAAGTAATAAAATCAGTAATATATATATATTTCCTAACTACTTTGGCAATATCACAGGAAAGGTAAAACGAACCAAACAAGTAAAACCAAGAGCGAGGTCCTTGTCAGAAGCAAATCCAACACAATTTCTGCCTTAACGTGTTTATTTTAAAACAAAAGCGTTTTCGCCACGGAAGTCCGTAGCTTCTTCAGAGAATAAAGAAACAAGTAATTTTAGCCTAAGCTCCATTTAAAAAGCTAACAGGAGGAAATGACATCATCAAATTTCCTCAAAAAACAGTCAATATTTTAAAAACTCATAAAAATGTTAATGCTAATACATATTTAAACATCACAAACGTCCCTGTCACTTAATACAATACATATAATTGGTGTGGTAAATATAAAAAACTTGTCAAAATGACAAGTTAAAAAAGTTAACGAAATATTTACATCATTGTAATATGTGAATACAGCTACCACTACTCAGACCAACTTTCATAACACAATAGGAAGCAGGGTATACATATATATATTTTTTAAAAAATATATAAGTACAAATTCCTTATAGAATACCTTTGCAAACCTAAGGAATCTCCTAACCCTTAATGAGAATGACGAAAACTTTATTGTTTATTTATTCCTTTATTTATCCAAACACTGCACCATATTCTCATTATAAAGGTGCATTTTTATGTTTATATTTTCACATAATACATCTACTCGCTACATGTATTAAAGACCTATAAATCAACTGTATTTATAATCATAAACTACCTGAAGTCGATCACCTTAAATAACTTTTTAATTTCAAAACTGGGGCTATATTGCAGTTACTATTTAAGCCTGGATCGCAAAACGCGTCCAAGCGTAACTGCCATTCTAACTCCCTGTTTTCTAAAATCAATGAAAAAGGGCCCCCCCTAATTTTTATTGGAACATGATCACAGGCCATGAATTGAAAACTATGGCCAGGATTAATGCCTATATGCTTCGCTAGAGCGTTTTCACGCTTATTGTTTTTAATGGCGTAAAGATGTTCATATATTCGATCCCTTACACGCCGGTCCGTTTTACCTATGTAAAACGCATCACAACAATTGCACATAGCGATGTAAATAATGGACTTACTCTCGCAGTTTAACGTGTGACGTATCTGATATTTCCTGTCCCTAATCACAAATGTTTCACCTACCCTCACCTCCTGGCAATACCTACAAAACCCACATTTGAACATCCCATTTTTCTTATGAAACGAATTCAGGGATATCTCTCTCTGTAGTAATTCCTTAAGATTATTAGATCTCTTAAAAATAAATCTTGGTTTACTACCTAATTTTTCAACCAGATGGGAGTTCGTAGATATAAAGTGCCAGTTTTTGTGTATAATGGACAGGATACCCTTAGAGTTCCTGCTAAATGTAGTGATGAAACTCAAGGAGTAATCAATATCTTCACCTGCTTGAGCAATAGTCCCTTCCTCATTACCATCCTGTTCACTGCCCATTAAAGTTCCATTAATGGATAGGTCACTAATGGTAGACCTACATTGAAATAGTAAGGGCTTATAAAAGCCACTAATCCTTTTTCTACTAACCTCGTCAATCAGGTCACATAACAATTGATCGGGATATCCCCGATTACTGAACATTGTTCTTAACAATTCACATTCTTTATCAAAATCTGAGATGGTACTACACATTCTTCCAGCCCTCACCAATTGCCCTTTTACAATAGATCTTTTCTGTCTGTATGGGTGGAAACTGGAAAAGTGTAAGAATGCGTTACAATATGTATGTTTTCTGTACACTGTTGACGTTAGGCATTGGCCTGTAATATCCTTTTCTAGTTTAACGTCAAGATAGTCTATTACTCTGGTAGAGAATTTTGATGTGAATCTTAAAAACTCAGTAGTTGAATTAATAGTGTCCACAAAAGTTTTGGCTTCCAGTTCAGTGCCCTTAAACAAGATGAAAATGTCATCCAGGAATCGCGTGTAATAAAGGACAGGCTCCATTAAGCCTGGAATCATCTTTAAAATGTTGGCTTCCCAATATCCCATCACATAATTTGCTACCCCACCCCCACATGGAGAGCCCATCGCAACACCACATTTTTGGAGAAAGAAGTCGCCATTAAATGTAAAATAGTTAGATGTTAGTACAATGTCTAACAATTCTGTTACAAGGTCGACTTCAAGTTTGGAGGCACCAAAACCATCGAGCATGGACCCTGTCCACTCCACCGCCTCTTGGTGTGGGATTGAGGTGTATAAATCAGTGACATCAATGGTCAAAAAATTGTTGTTGTCATTATACAAAATACCATTGATGTTCTCTAAAAAGGACCAAGAATCCTTACACAAGCTCGTAATCCCTTTAATGTACTTGTCCAAAATTTTTGTGATGAGTTTGGAACAGGGATAAATGATCGAGGACCTACCATCGATCAGTGCTCTCATAGGGGGGTCCTGGATGCTTTTATGGATTTTAGGGATCCCAAACATGGCGGGAATTTTGGGACAATTGATGTCAATGTAGTTGTATAAATTGATATCTATTTTTCCTGCCAAAAAGAGATCCCTAAAGTAGCCTCTTATCCTCTGGATGCTCCCATTAACCTCACTTCTAGATGATTTCACATATGCATCTGTGTCCAATACCTTAGCCATTTTCTCATTATATGTTGTATTATCAAATAGGACAAGACCCCCACCCTTATCAGGTTTTAATAAACGGATGGGCAGCCGACAAATCTCATCTAAAAGTAACATTTGCTCCTTTGAAATATTTGAGTTAGTTTCACCAAACTTGTCATTGCTATTAACAGCAAGAAATCTGAAGTCCATTTCACAAATTTTCTCAAATAATTCCAAGGTATTATGTAAAGGGGGGTTGAACACACTGGGTAGCTTCATCACAGGCAAACCTTCACCAAGAGTGGTCACGTTTTCAATACCGTTCTGTTGATTAAAAAGAAGTTTTAAATTCATCTTTCTCACATAACATTTTAACTCTATTAGTTCCTTAGAGATACTTCCAGAGTAATTTGGGACAAAAGAATTCCCAAAAGCTAACAACTCTATTAGCTGTTCGTCAAGTATAATCTCAGAAAAGTTATAAATTTTAAAGTCTCCTTTTTTGTTTTTAAGGATGACCGGATATTCAAGTGGGATAGATGAACTAGATGTAACATCCTGATCAGGGGACAATGTAGACACTACTGGGATGGGTTCAATATTCATTATAAAATTTAATTCTTCCTCCTGTTCCCATAGGTCTTGTTGCTGCGTTGCCCTAAAAAACTCCTACCATGTTGGTAATTACCAGTGTTATTACTAGTAGCAGAGCCCTGTTGATGATTACCAGAATTAGCACTATTTCTAGTTGCAGCTTTAATTCTGTTGCTCCGTCTCGGTCCTGGGTTGTCACAGTCAATATTTTCTTCTGTGATGACATCCAGGCCATCTCTGTCCCCACCCACTTCCGTGCCTTGACTGACATTAACATTGCCTGTCCGTGTATTGTTAGGAACCTTAAGTCTGGGATATGCCTCATTTTTAGAATAGGCTTCCCTGTCCCTGGCTAGTTTTTTGTTTTTACCTGCTTTTAATTTCACCAATAATGTGTCAATGCTAGATAAAATCCGACCGTAGTCGAATTTATATCTAGCAAAATCCAAGTCAAGTTTTATATCCCTGTCTAGGCTATTTATTTCATTCACCAACAAGTCAATGTGTAACAAATAATGTTTAACAATAATTTCCAGTAACTGTACTCCTTGCTGTTGAAAAAGTAATTCTAAATCATTACAAAATACTTGATCAACAATTAACATAGAGGGCACAAAGTTATTTTGCAGTCCTTTAGGAATTAATTTTTCTGTAATACATTGTTTAAAATAAGCAGACTCAAGCTGCAATTTTTTCAATTTAAGGAGTTTAGAATCAAATAATTTTAATTTGTCAGCTAAACATGTACTGCTGGTACCTGAACCCTCTGCACCAGCCGACATACCTTGCTGACAAAAAGACAAATTGTCAGTGTCCAAAAGCCAACCCTCAAGGTCAGGTAAACCAAAATTCATCCCATCACGTCCATTGTCCAAACGTTGAGTAGGTCCATTAGTCAGTACTGCCCCAGCAAAAGAAACAGGGCATCGTGTCCTCACCTCTCCTTCTAAACTGACACCCGATAAGGGAAAGGAGATATCACTACTGTCCTCTTGTGTCAAGTTGATGTTCCCGGATAATTGAGTTCGCTCCGGTTGAGCTGCTGGGATCCAGTCATCAATACTATGTTGGCTATGCCCGGCTGTATTTAAACCACCGGAAGAACCTGCCATAGGTGCACAAAAGGTAGCCTGAAAATCATCCATTCTCGAATTAAGTTGGTCAAGTCTGGCTGATAAAACATTTGTTTTGCAGCACACTCCAGCATTGTGATGGCGAGCGATTCCGACAGTAATGGTGTGGACTTAGCTAGCGTGCTGGCTGGTTTATCAGCCAGACTTGACCAACTTAATTCGAGAATGGATGATTTTCAGGCTACCTTTCGTGCACCTATGGCAGGTTCTTCCGGTGGTTTAAATACAGCCGGGCATAGCCAACATAGTATTGATGACTGGATCCCAGCAGCTCAACCGGAGCGAACTCAATTATCCGGGAACATCAACTTGACACAAGAGGACAGTAGTGATATCTCCTTTCCCTTATCGGGTGTCAGTTTAGAAGGAGAGGTGAGGACACGATGCCCTGTTTCTTTTGCTGGGGCAGTACTGACTAATGGACCTACTCAACGTTTGGACAATGGACGTGATGGGATGAATTTTGGTTTACCTGACCTTGAGTGTTGGCTTTTGGACACTGACAATTTGTCTTTTTGTCAGCAAGGTATGTCGGCTGGTGCAGAGGGTTCAGGTACCAGCAGTACATGTTTAGCTGACAAATTAAAATTATTTGATTCTAAACTCCTTAAATTGAAAAAATTGCAGCTTGAGTCTCCTTATTTTAAACAATGTATTACAGAAAAATTAATTCCTAAAGGACTGCAAAATAACTTTGTGCCCTCTATGTTAATTGTTGATCAAGTATTTTGTAATGATTTAGAATTACTTTTTCAACAGCAAGGAGTACAGTTACTGGAAATTATTGTTAAACATTATTTGTTACACATTGACTTGTTGGTGAATGAAATAAATAGCCTAGACAGGGATATAAAACTTGATTCTGATTTTGCTAGATATAAATTGACTACGGTCGGATTTTATCTAGCATTGACACATTATTGGTGAAATTAAAAGCAGGTAAAACAAAACTAGCTAGGACAGGGAAGCCTATTCTAAAAATGAGGCATATCCCAGACTTAAGGTTCCTAACAATACACGGACAGGCAATGTTAATGTCAGTCAAGGCACGGATGTGGGTGGGGACAGAGATGGCCTGGATGTCATCACAGAAGAAAATATTGACTGTGACAACCCAGGACCGAGACGGAGCAACAGAATTAAAGCTGCAACTAGAAATAGTGCTAATTCTGGTAATCATCAACAGGGCTCTGCTACTAGTAATAACACTGGTAATTACCAACATGGTAGGAGTTTTTTAGGGCAACGCAGCAACAAGACCTATGGGAACAGGAGGAAGAATTAAATTTTATAATGAATATTGAACCCATCCCAGTAGTGTCTACATTGTCCCCTGATCAGGATGTTACATCTAGTTCATCTATCCCACTTGAATATCCGGTCATCCTTAAAAACAAAAAAGGAGACTTTAAAATTTATAACTTTTCTGAGATTATACTTGACGAACAGCTAATAGAGTTGTTAGCTTTTGGGAATTCTTTTGTCCCAAATTACTCTGGAAGTATCTCTAAGGAACTAATAGAGTTAAAATGTTATGTGAGAAAGATGAATTTAAAACTTCTTTTTAATCAACAGAACAGTATTGAAAACGTGACCACTCTTGGTGAAGGTTTGCCTGTGATGAAGCTACCCAGTGTGTTCAACCCCCCTTTAAATAATACCTTGGAATTATTTGAGAAAATTTGTGAAATGGACTTCAGATTTCTTGCTGTTAATAGCAATGACAAGTTTGGTGAAACTAACTCAAATATTTCAAAGGAGCAAATGTTACTTTTAGATGAGATTTGTCGGCTGCCCATCCGTTTATTAAAACCTGATAAGGGTGGGGGTCTTGTCCTATTTGATAATACAACATATAATGAGAAAATGGCTAAGGTATTGGACACAGATGCATATGTGAAATCATCTAGAAGTGAGGTTAATGGGAGCATCCTGAGGATAAGAGGCTACTTTAGGGATCTCTTTTTGGCAGGAAAAATAGATATCAATTTATACAACTACATTGACATCAATTGTCCCAAAATTCCCGCCATGTTTAGGATCCCTAAAATCCATAAAAGCATCCAGGACCCCCCTATGAGAGCACTGATCGATGGTAGGTCCTCGATCATTTATCCCTGTTCCAAACTCATCACAAAAATTTTGGACAAGTACATTAAAGGGATTACGAGCTTGTGTAAGGATTCTTGGTCCTTTTTAGAGAACATCAATGGTATTTTGTATAATGACAACAACAATTTTTTGACCATTGATGTCACTGATTTATACACCTCAATCCCACACCAAGAGGCGGTGGAGTGGACAGGGTCCATGCTCGATGGTTTTGGTGCCTCCAAACTTGAAGTCGACCTTGTAACAGAATTGTTAGACATTGTACTAACATCTAACTATTTTACATTTAATGGCGACTTCTTTCTCCAAAAATGTGGTGTTGCGATGGGCTCTCCATGTGGGGTGGGTAGCAAATTATGTGATGGGATATTGGGAAGCCAACATTTTAAAGATGATTCCAGGCTTAATGGAGCCTGTCCTTTATTACACGCGATTCCTGGATGACATTTTCATCTTGTTTACAAGCACTGAACTGGAAGCCAAAACTTTGTGGACACTATTAATTCAACTACTGAGTTTTTAAGATTCACATCAAAATTCTCTACCAGAGTAATAGACTATCTTGACGTTAAACTAGAAAAGGATATTACAGGTCAATGCCTAACGTCAACAGTGTACAGAAAACATACATATTGTAACGCATTCTTACACTTTTCCAGTTTCCACCCATACAGACAGAAAAGATCTATTGTAAAAGGGCAATTGGTGAGGGCTGGAAGAATGTGTAGTACCATCTCAGATTTTGATAAAGAATGTGAATTGTTAAGAACAATGTTCAGTAATTGGGGATATCCCGATCAATTGTTATGTGACCTGATTGACGAGGTTAGTAGAAAAAGGATTAGTGGCTTTTATAAGCCCTTACTATTTCAATGTAGGTCTACCATTAGTGACCTATCCATTAATGGAACTTTAATGGGCAGTGAACAGGATGGTAATGAGGAAGGGACTATTGCACAAGCAGGTGAAGATATTGATTACTCCTTGAGTTTCATCACTACATTTAGCAGGAACTCTAAGGGTATCCTGTCCATTATACACAAAAACTGGCACTTTATATCTACGAACTCCCATCTGGTTGAAAAATTAGGTAGTAAACCAAGATTTATTTTTAAGAGATCTAATAATCTTAAGGAATTACTACAGAGAGAGACATCCCTGAATTCGTTTCATAAGAAAAATGGGATGTTCAAATGTGGGTTTTGTAGGTATTGCCAGGAGGTGAGGGTAGGTGGAACATTTGTGGTTAGGGACAGGAAATATCAGATACGTCACACGTTAAACTGCGAGAGTAAGTCCATTATTTACATCGCTATGTGCAATTGTTGTGATGCGTTTTACATAGGTAAAACGGACCGGCGTGTAAGGGATCGAATATATGAACATCTTTACGCCATTAAAAACAACAAGTGTGAAAACGCTCTAGCGAAGCATATAGGCATTAATCCTGGCCATAGTTTTCAATTCATGGCCATTGATCATGTTCCAATAAAAATTAGGGGGGGCCCTTTTTCATTGATTTTAGAAAACAGGGAGTTAGAATGGCAGTTACGCTTGGACGCGTTTTGCGATCCAGGCTTAAATAGTAACTGCAATATAGCTCCAGTCCTAAAATTAAAAGTTATTTAAGGTGATCGACTTCAGGTAGTTTATGATTATAAATACAGTTGATTTATAGGTCTTTAATACATGTAGCGAGTAGATGTATTATGTGAAAATATAAACATAAAATGCACCTTTATAATGAGAATATGGTGCAGTGTTTGGATAAATAAAGGAATAAACAAATAAATAAACAATAAAGTTTTCTGCCATTCTCATTGAGGGTTAGGAGATTCCTTAGGTTTTGCAAAGGTATTCTATAAGGAATTTGTACTTATATATTTTTTAAAAAATTCATCCATTCTCGAATTAAGTTGGTCAAGTCTGGCTGATAAAACATTTGTTTTGCAGCACACCCAGCATTGTGATGGCGAGCGATTCCGACAGTAATGGTGTGGACTTAGCTGGTGTGCTGGCTGGTTTATCAGCCAGACTCGACCAACTTAATTCGAGAATGGATGTTTTTCAGGCTACCTTTCGTGCACCTATGGCAGGTCTTTCCGGTAGTTTAAATACAGCCGGGCATAGCCAACATAGTATTGATGACTGGATCCCAGCAGCTCAACCGAGCGAACTCAATTATCCGAACATCAACTTGACACAAGAGGACAGTAGTGATATCTCCTTTCCCTTATCGGGTGTCAGTTTAGAAGGAGAGGTGAGGACACGATGCCCTGTTTCTTTTGCTGGGGCAGTACTGACTAATGGACCTACTCAACGTTTGGACAATGGACGTGATGGGATGAATTTTGGTTTACCTGACCTTGAGTGTTGGCTTTTGGACACTGACAATTTGTCTTTTTGTCAGCAAGGTATGTCGGCTGGTGCAGAGGGTTCAGGTACCAGCAGTACATGTTTAGCTGACAAATTAAAATTATTTGATTCTAAACTCCTTAAATTGAAAAAATTGCAGCTTGAGTCTCCTTATTTTAAACAATGTATTACAGAAAAATTAATTCCTAAAGGACTGCAAAATAACTTTGTGCCCTCTATGTTAATTGTTGATCAAGTATTTTGTAATGATTTAGAATTACTTTTTCAACAGCAAGGAGTACAGTTACTGGAAATTATTGTTAAACATTATTTGTTACACATTGACTTGTTGGTGAATGAAATAAATAGCCTAGACAGGGATATAAAACTTGACTTGGATTTTGCTAGATATAAATTCGACTACGGCCTGATTTTATCTAGCATTGACACATTATTGGTGAAATTAAAAGCAGGTAAAACAAAAACTAGCTAGGACAGGAAGCCTATTCTAAAAATGAGGCATATCCCAGACTTAAGGTTCCTAACAATACACGGACAGGCAATGTTAATGTCAGTCAAGGCACGGATGTGGGTGGGGACAGAGATGGCCTGGATGTCATCACAGAAGAAAATATTGACTGTGACAACCCAGGACCGAGACGGAGCAACAGAATTAAAGCTGCAACTAGAAATAGTGCTAATTCTGGTAATCATCAACAGGGCTCTGCTACTAGTAATAACACTGGTAATTACCAACATGGTAGGAGTTTTTTAGGGCAACGCAGCAACAAGACCTATGGGAACAGGAGGAAGAATTAAATTTTATAATGAATATTGAACCCATCCCAGTAGTGTCTACATTGTCCCCTGATCAGGATGTTACATCTAGTTCATCTATCCCACTTGAATATCCGGTCATCCTTAAAAACAAAAAAGGAGACTTTAAAATTTATAACTTTTCTGAGATTATACTTGACGAACAGCTAATAGAGTTGTTAGCTTTTGGGAATTCTTTTGTCCCAAATTACTCTGGAAGTATCTCTAAGGAACTAATAGAGTTAAAATGTTATGTGAGAAAGATGAATTTAAAACTGCTTTTAATCAACAGAACAGTATTGAAAACGTGACCACTCTTGGTGAAGGTTTGCCTGTGATGAAGCTACCCAGTGTGTTCAACCCCCCTTTAAATAATACCTTGGAATTATTTGAGAAAATTTGTGAAATGGACTTCAGATTTCTTGCTGTTAATAGCAATGACAAGTTTGGTGAAACTAACTCAAATATTTCAAAGGAGCAAATGTTACTTTTAGATGAGATTTGTCGGCCCATCCGCTTATTAAAACCTGATAAGGGTGGGGGTCTTGTCCTATTTGATAATACAACATATAATGAGAAAATGGCTAAGGTATTGGACACAGATGCATATGTGAAATCATCTAGAAGTGAGGTTAATGGGAGCATCCTGAGGATAAGAGGCTACTTTAGGGATCTCTTTTTGGCAGGAAAAATAGATATCAATTTATACAACTACATTGACATCAATTGTCCCAAAATTCCCGCCATGTTTAGGATCCCTAAAATCCATAAAAGCATCCAGGACCCCCCTATGAGAGCACTGATCGATGGTAGGTCCTCGATCATTTATCCCTGTTCCAAACTCATCACAAAAATTTTGGACAAGTACATTAAAGGGATTACGAGCTTGTGTAAGGATTCTTGGTCCTTTTTAGAGAACATCAATGGTATTTTGTATAATGACAACAACAATTTTTTGACCATTGATGTCACTGATTTATACACCTCAATCCCACACCAAGAGGCGGTGGAGTGGACAGGGTCCATGCTCGATGGTTTTGGTGCCTCCAAACTTGAAGTCGACCTTGTAACAGAATTGTTAGACATTGTACTAACATCTAACTATTTTACATTTAATGGCTTACTTCTTTCTCCAAAAATGTGGTGTTGATGGGCTCTCCATGTGGGGGTGGGGTAGCAAATTATGTGATGGGATATTGGGAAGCCAACATTTTAAAGATGATTCCAGGCTTAATGGAGCCTGTCCTTTATTACACGCGATTCCTGGATGACATTTTCATCTTGTTTAAGGGCACTGAACTGGAAGCCAAAACTTTTGTGGACACTATTAATTCAACTACTGAGTTTTAAGATTCACATCAAAATTCTCTACCAGAGTAATAGACTATCTTGACGTTAAACTAGAAAAGGATATTACAGGTCAATGCCTAACGTCAACAGTGTACAGAAAACATACATATTGTAACGCATTCTTACACTTTTCCAGTTTCCACCCATACAGACAGAAAAGATCTATTGTAAAAGGGCAATTGGTGAGGGCTGGAAGAATGTGTAGTACCATCTCAGATTTTGATAAAGAATGTGAATTGTTAAGAACAATGTTCAGTAATTGGGGATATCCCGATCAATTGTTATGTGACCTGATTGACGAGGTTAGTAGAAAAAGGATTAGTGGCTTTTATAAGCCCTTACTATTTCAATGTAGGTCTACCATTAGTGACCTATCCATTAATGGAACTTTAATGGGCAGTGAACAGGATGGTAATGAGGAAGGGACTATTGCTCAAGCAGGTGAAGATATTGATTACTCCTTGAGTTTCATCACTACATTTAGCAGGAACTCTAAGGGTATCCTGTCCATTATACACAAAAACTGGCACTTTATATCTACGAACTCCCATCTGGTTGAAAAATTAGGTAGTAAACCAAGATTTATTTTTAAGAGATCTAATAATCTTAAGGAATTACTACAGAGAGAGACATCCCTGAATTCGTTTCATAAGAAAAATGGGATGTTCAAATGTGGGTTTTGTAGGTATTGCCAAGAGGTGAGGGTAGGTGGAACATTTGTGGTTAGGGACAGGAAATATCAGATACGTCACACGTTAAACTGCGAGAGTAAGTCCATTATTTACATCGCTATGTGCAATTGTTGTGATGCGTTTTACATAGGTAAAACGGACCGGCGTGTAAGGGATCGAATATATGAACATCTTTACGCCATTAAAAACAACAAGTGTGAAAACGCTCTAGCGAAGCATATAGGCATTAATCCTGGCCATAGTTTTCAATTCATGGCCATTGATCATGTTCCAATAAAAATTAGGGGGGGCCCTTTTTCATTGATTTTAGAAAACAGGGAGTTAGAATGGCAGTTACGCTTGGACGCGTTTTGCGATCCAGGCTTAAATAGTAACTGCAATATAGCCCCAGTTTTGAAATTAAAAAGTTATTTAAGGTGATCGACTTCAGGTAGTTTATGATTATAAATACAGTTGATTTATAGGTCTTTAATACATGTAGCGAGTAGATGTATTATGTGAAAATATAAACATAAAAATGCACCTTTATAATGAGAATATGGTGCAGTGTTTGGATAAATAAAGGAATAAACAAATAAATAAACAATAAAGTTTTCGTCATTCTCATTGAGGGTTAGGAGATTCCTTAGGTTTGCAAAGGTATTCTATAAGGAATTTGTACTTATATATTTTTTAAAAAATATATATATGTATACCCTGCTTCCTATTGTGTTATGAAAGTTGGTCTGAGTAGTGGTAGCTGTATTCACATATTACAATGATGTAAATATTTCGTTAACTTTTTTAACTTGTCATTTTGACAAGTTTTTATATTTACCACACCAATTATATGTATTGTATTAAGTGACAGGGACGTTTGCGATGTTTAAATATGTATTAGCATTAACATTTTTATGAGTTTTTAAAATATTGACTGTTTTTTGAGGAAATTTGATGATGTCATTTCCTCCTGTTAGCTTTTTAAATGGAGCTTAGGCTAAAATTACTTGTTTCTTTATTCTCTGAAGAAGCTACGGACTTCCGTGGCGAAAACGCTTTTGTTTTAAAATAAACACGTTAAGGCAGAAATTGTGTTGGATTTGCTTCTGACAAGGACCTCGCTCTTGGTTTTACTACTTTGGCAATATGATTGTCAAAGGAGAGATTACTATCTACCTGGGTCCTCAGATCTCTTATTACCTCTTCTGTATTAAGGGGGGTGCCGCCTATGTGGTAATTCGTGGGTGTTTTGTTTATCCCAAACAGGATGACTATGCATTTTTTGGCATTTAGCTTAAGGCCATGACTTTGACACCAGGTGTCTGTCTCAGTAAGTAATATAATCAGTAATATATATATATATATATATATACACATACATACTTACACATATGTTATCACATAAGCATTCTGTATATTTGTATACAGATGCAATTCTGTGTGCCGATATGTTTATGCTTTCTCTTGTAATACTATAATAATATTACTGATACATATTTGTAGTTACACATATTTCTACTACCAAATACCTTCAGTTATGCAACCTTGTTATGGTTTATTTTTTAAAGCTATATTTAATATGACCAAAAAAAAAAAAAAAGAATAATACTTACTACAGACCTCTGGCCTTCTCACTACTACTTGGTCAACTCACTCAGCCAACTGACTGTGCCTATGTTTCTGCAGGTCTTTGTACCTGTGATGGCACTGCTGGTCAGAGCATGTAATCCCTGTCAGGGATAACAGGTGCTCTCTCAACTTCTAACAGATGCCTTTTTTCATTCACAACCTCTTACACATGCATGGATCTTATCTGGGTATGAATAATTCGGAGGGTAGAGCATTATTTTGGTCTCTTTATCTGACCAGCTCGCAAAATGGCTTCATGCCTTCCCAGGTAGTATAATCATTCAAAGTGCCAGTACCAGAATGAAGAACGTATGAGCATGTCCAAGGTTCACAGATTTGAACCTCTCTCTCTTTGGGATGTGATATTACCTTAACCCAACCCAGTTAATCAGCAGGAGAATTAGCCCATGTACTATTATTATTATTGTTAATTAGACCATGTAGTATTATTATTGATAAATACTGCTGTGGTGGTACTGCGGTAGCGTTGGCGCCTCACAGTAAGATGCTGTCCGGTTCGATTCTCAGCTAGAGCGTCTTCTGCATGGAGACATGCATGAATGTGTGTCCCTTCATTGAATGTTGTGTGTCAGGGCTGGTAACTCGGCACGTAAAAATCAACTACCAATCATTAGCGGACCGGAGTTCCGCTGTGGCGACCCCTAACCGGGAAAAGCCGAAAGACACAACAACTATTATTATTGTTAAGTTTAGTTTTACCAAAACTGCTCATTCACCTACTTTTTTTGTAAGAAATATATTCACATTTCATTTATACAATGGATAAAAGTCATTAATAAAATCATAATTTTTATATTAGTTACAGTTGCATTGCCTTAGCTACTTTTGTGAGTATTACATCTGAATGTCATTTATACATGCGTCATGCAATTTAACCCCAGAAATATTTTTTTATTTTTTATTTTTTTATTTTTTTGTGGGATGCAGAAATATATGTTCCTGTGTATGTGAGCACCAATTCTATGTAAATACTGAGAGCTTTGAGGTGATACAGTGTGCCAGATGATGTTAGATGGGCAGGCTTTATACTTCTTGGTTGTGCAAACTCACATGCAGATGACTCTATTTTGTCTTTTCTAAACAAAGTTTAGTTTGGGAATCACTGAGGCTATCTTCATGTTCCCATGTCATTCTGGGGACTGCTTTGAAGTGCTGTATTGCCAGCATGTTCAGATGAACCCAAGGCCACATTCACAAGTACCCAAGACCTGGATATGTAAATAACTTGCTTTATACACTTGTGTATTATTGGGATTCATTGAGATAAACATAAAATGGTCTAATTTGCAAACAGAATGCATAAATTACCCTGCAGTTACATTAATTCATGTAATGCCTCCATATTAACTTTCAATTATTCAAGTTAAGTGACAAATGTCTTAGGAAAATGTAGACTTTTTAAAGTAAAAAATGGAAATATTACAAATTAATATGAGATAGTTAAACATGATATAAGATTATTGGCTTCACTTCAAGAAATATTTGTTTTACACATATGATGGACATGGTAAAATGGCTTTAGTGAATAATTTAAATCTGTCATTTGTAAATGGAAAATTATTATACAGCAGTGGAAATGATTACTGATCACTGAGAAAATCATTTAGGTTTATGTCATTTAGTGATTGTGCATACATAGTAGAAATGCAATGATTAAATTGGGGAGTACGAACATGGCAAGGATTTTTTGTTGGCACGACATACATGTGCCTGTACTAGGAAATTTCTAAGTGTCACTGTTGAATGAAATACGACAGTATTATGATTACAAGAAAGTGGTAGGGGCTGGGGATGATGGATCTGTTAACAAACTGCTTGCCTTACTATTGTAGATGTATTCATGAAAGCGCAAATATTACTTCAGCACATATTTACTTGGCTGCACTGAGACTCTAAACGTGTATGCAATTATAAGGTTTGTGTCACCTATCTTTGCTTTTTGTGAAGATTGTAGGCATGCTTTCATTGTTGTTTGACCAATGATTACATCAAAATTGTTTGTGTGTGACTGTGGCATATTTTTCTTGTATTATTTTGCATGCAGTGATGATGGAAAACAATGGATCTAGGCAGAGAAAGAATGCCTTCAGCCATAAGGAAAACCGTAGCCTCACAGTAGCCCTTAGGACATATGATGAACATCTGTTTGAAAGGGCAAAATCCTGGAATCAAGTTGTAATGAATATAATGCTGTTGGTGGAAGGAACTGCACTGGAATAATCAGAGGTGGTGTGCACACTGGCTATTACCAACATCTGCAGCAGAAACACTCATCTGCTTAGCAAGGTTGGTTTAAGGACAGTAACATATGATTAAAGACTGGAATTCTGACATAGAATGATTGCATTAAACACATGGCAATTACTGTTAGCAGGTGAACCTACCACAGAATAACAACGAAGATAGTGTACGTGGTAAGAGTCCCCCCTCACTGCCTTACTCAGCATATAGTAGTGTATGGTACTCCTCTATTGGCAATGCTTTCAAATCATTTATTAGAGTCAGAAATGGAAACAAACAGTTCCACTATACCAATAAATTTATAGTGTATCAGCAGCAGAATGGATGTTGAAGATGATGGTGATGATTATGGTGATAACACACTTATATTTATGAAGCAGCATAAGGAAAGTGGCAATTTAATGGCAGGATCTCACACCCCACAACATGTTAGTAACTCTGCAGGGAGTAACAATGCATCACAAAGTCAAGCACATGCTGACATCACACTAGCTTTTACAGGGAGAAATCCCATGCACCTCTTCACCAGTATCTCCAGACCAAGATGGACACTTTCAGGATGATGGCAGAAATTCAGAGGTAAAAGTGTTCAGAGTGACACCTTTACAAAGGGGATCCAGGTACAAGAATTTTTTACAATGACCCCAGGAAACACATAAAGCATTGGCTGCCCAGCAACAAATGTGCCATGACATTGTTAGGGCCTAGAGCCCTGCTACAGAGAGTCAGCTGGTACTGGTCAAAGTCCTCCAGGATGTATGTGAGGATTTTGAGCACAACATGAAAACAACACAGAGTCAGTATAATGCCATGATCACAGTGATGTGTAGTATAATGTCACACCAAGCACTCATGGCCACCTCCATTCATGCGCTAGTTAGGACTTACCAGACTCTTATAGGAGTCACTCTAGAAGGAGGTAGAGAACAAGATACTGTCTGGATACATGGGGGCAGATCATGAGACTGCAAGTTTTTCTGAAGAAAGTAGAACAAAAAAACAACTCAAGGAACCACACAGAATACTTTTATTATAGGTTCATTGGTTCATAGGTGTTTACTAGGCTAATGACCACAACAGCCTTTTTAAGCCTAGCCATACATCCCTAATCTCTGACAAGTTCTGATACCCTTGATAAGTGTAAGCAGGGGCTTGGGAGATTAAAAATTTACAAGCTAGGGCCTGGGTTGGCAACCATTTATGGGTTGACTGTGTCCATTACAGACATAGATGCCAAACTGGGGATGAATTTCCTGTTCCCCATCCAATTGTCCAGGTTACACTTGAATTGAGTTAGGGAGGAACTCTGCATCACATGGATGGAGAGCCTATTCCAGAGACAGGGTAATCTCTGGGATACATACCTATCTCTCCAGCAGGTCCTGTTTATATCATAGGCAAGGTTTAAGTCTTTACAATCAGTAATTCTGGTGCTGTTTGTTTTGCAGATATGCAGGAAGTCCATCAGAGTTGGGTTTGGCAATGCCCTGTATGTCAGGCATAGATGTCCCCTCAAAAGCCTGTAGGAGACAGAATACAGGGATAGAGCCTTGAGGCGGTCTGTATAGGACATTTTACTTAAGCCCTGTATTCTTTTAGTGAGGAACTTTTGTGGACATTCCAATTGTTGGATATACCAGGTTAGGTACATATTAGAGGGGGCACTGTACTCAATAATAGGCCTGATGAATGCCGAATACAGTAGAACAATGACTTCCTTGGACTTTGATGCCATACCTTTGTTTATAAGTTGCCACAACATAGAAGGATTCCCTCACTATGTAGACAGGTGATGGTCAAAGGTTAGATTACTATCTATGTGTGTCCCTAGGTCCCAGACTATTGGGTCACCTCTAAGGGGTATGTTGTCAATATGATAGTTACCAGGGTGGATGATTTAGCAAAAGATACTATTATGCATTTCTTGGCATTTAGTTTTAGTCCATGGCTCTGACACCAGTTGTTTGTGTCAGCCCCTCCTGGAGAACATTTGTGTCAGTGTGGGATTCAATGACAGCTCCTAATTTGCAATCATCTGCAAATTTACTCATGCAGAGACCATATCCAGAGACCACTGACATTGGCCTTGACTAAAAAAAAGTAAATGTCAAAAAGGAGCTGTCTAAGAACTGATCCCTGAGGGACTCCACTTTGTAGAGGTGCACTCCCCAATTCTAACTTCCTGGGTCCTCTCTGTGAGCCAGTTAGCTATCCAGTGGGTGATGTATGAGTTTGTACCTAACCCCTTGAGCTTGTCACCAATGTCTGAGTGGGGTATGGAGTTAAATGCCTTGGCCGGGTCACAGTAGGCAGCGTGAACCATTTTGCCCTCATCCATTGCTTTGGTGACCTTCTCAAAGAAGCCCACCAGGTTGAGTAGACGTGATCTGCCATTGACAAAATCAGACTGGGTTGGGTCCAATGTCTGGAGGTTTACTATATCACTATTGATCATTTCCATGATAATTCTTTCCATGTCTTTACATATAAGACTAGTGAGGCTTATAGGTCTGTAGTTTCCAGGGTCTATAGATGGCCCACCTTTGTGCAGAGGAATGACTGTTGCTGTTCTCCATTCATGTGGCACAAAGCCTGTTTGGAAGCTATAGTTAAATAGCAATTCCAGAGACATTGGTAGGTCATGTCTCATGCTATTTAGAAGGCATCCTGAATTATTGTCAGGGCCCATTGATGCAGTGTTCTTGGCCTTAGAGAGAGCATTAAGGACATGTTCCCTAGTGATATCAGGGGGAGTTATATCTGATGGTATTTCATGAGAGAAGGTTGAGGGGGGTAAAGTTGGAGATGAATGTATCATTCAGTAGGGTTTCTCTTTCTTCTGGCACTGTATAGGTGGCTCCATTTACAATGAGCTCTGCAAACAATTGCATATTGCCTTTGAGGTTGCAGACATACAGTAGCTAAAGAATGCCTTGTGGTTGTCCTTCACATGGGAGGCCAAATTCACATAAAATGTGTCTTTGGTAGGCTTTATTTGTTCTCTGAGATGTTTGTTTAGTTTGATGAGAGTGATTTTATTCTGCTTGGTGCCGCACCTCCTAATTTTTGCCATGATTTTCTTCCTTCTGTTATACAGCTTATTGTGATTCCACCAGGGTGGCTTGTTTTTTTGAGTTAGTTCTGTACTTCTTCTTGGTGGGTACAGCTGCCTTTATGCAGCTATTAACATGCATGTACAGGGTTTCTGTGAACAGTTCTGCATAGTCAGCAGTGTTCTCAGGGTTTATAGGGATTTGCAATTTTGCCAGGTTATCACTTAATAGCAGGAGGTTAGCCTTAGAGCAGCTCCTGAGTATTCCATGTTTAGCTGGGGTCCCGGTTTTATTTTTACTTCAAAGGACACTATTTTGTGGTCTGACCTTACCAGGGAAGACATTACAGTAGAGGGTGTGCAGCACTCTCCCATATTAGTGAGGGCCAGATCCAGTATGACTGCAGCCCTGGTTGGTGTAGTGACTATCTGGTTCATGGAGTTTGTGCTTACAAAATACAGGAATATTTGTGCCTGTACAGCTGCTGTCGTATAGAATTCCCAGTTAATAGTGGGGTAATTAAAGTTGTCCATGAATATTTATTGGGTTGGATGGTTAGTGTTTCTAATAAGTTTAAATACATGGTATGGGTTTCCTGGGTCATAGAGGGGGACCTATAGCTGGCAAGGAAGTAATACTGGATTTTGCCTATGGTGATTTGAACATGGAACATCTCAAGTGCATTGCCCTGTTTGACCAGCCTTGAGGTATATTTATTTTTGATGTAAATAGAGATACCTCCAGCCTTAGTCCTTGTCTGTGTAGTGGCCTAAATGTGTGGAAGGCATTATAACCTTGCACTGTTGGTGTGCTCTCCATGGCTTTAAACCATGTCTCAGTGACTGCACAGACATCAGCATTCTCTAGGTTAAAGAGAGCTTCTAGAGAGTGGAGTTTTTTGTTTAGACTCCTAGCATTGAGCAGTAATACCTTTAGATTTTCTTGGTTTTGATTTGCCATGTTGAAAGTACTTTTAGATTGGCATTGCCTATAAAAGGCACTATGGGATAAGACAATGTTTTAGCTAATATTCTAAAGCTTAGAGGGAATAGGTGCAGACCACCCTGGCAAAGAAGAGTGGTCTGTTGACCATCTCCTTCCAAGCTAACAAATGTTGCACCCCTTAGAATGACACCAGAAATTAAGCCAATTTTTAAAGTCAATCATCTTTTGTTCATAATGTGGCATCATCCTTGGAGAAGGTAAAATGCTGCTCAATGTTAGGCTTGTACCAACCTGAGACACATATTCCAAGAGATCTATGATGTCTCTCTTCATATAGTCTAGGGAGGTACTTCTCAGGTCATTTACTCCCACATGGACTATGACTGAGTCATATTGGTACTTGTGGTCCCAATGATGTGAGTGTGTACTTAATGTGGTGGATCCTAGTCCTTGGCAAGCAACTCAGCCTACCGAGAGGGACCTCAGTGTGTCTCATGATGGAGTCTCCAGTGACCAGAATGTTGGATTGTGTGGTGGCTTGCCTTATGGGATTAAAGGTAGAGCCTCAATGAGATGTGGCTCTATGTGTTGATGAGGGTGTTGTTTTGAAAGAGTGCATTTGGTACTGCTGAGGGTATTTCTTATGTGCACTTTGTCTAGGAGGTCTTTCTGGTTTAAAAAGGTTACGTCAGCATATGCGGGTTGATTTGTTTGCTTTGAATTGTGTGTGATGGGTGCACCATGTGTACTACTGACAACCTTATTGACATTAGGAGTACTTTTATGTGAGAACTTTGCCTCCAGTGACATTGTGTAAATACATCTCTCACATACCATATCAGTTTGTTTGAGAATTAAATGGTTGTCAGTAAACATGAGGCAATTTCTACATTGCCTCAAGATGCCCATATCCATCAAGCTGGTAACTGAGATAGTGGGAAATTTCATATCCATGGCAACAGACCCTTTTTCTTGATTAATAGCTGGAGTAAGACTATAAAGCAATGTCTGGAGTATTAGGTTTGCACCTCTGGGGGCAGTGCTTGTCACTGCAAACTAGTTGTCCTGTGTGCTACTAGGTATTAGAGAAATTTCAATTGTGCTTTTACAGGAAAAATATCACTCAAGGCATGTGAGTCTGTACAGGGCATGGCCAAACACTTGAGGGGAAACTAATGCATAAACCCTGAAATTTTAAGGATGAAGTATTTAGGCGGATATTCTGAAGTTAGAAACAAATCAAGCAGTATTTACTGAAAACAAAGAATTAGCTTGTCAAGAATGATGAAAAGAGGGGAGTCGCATAAATGGCTGCTGCTTGGTTACTAGTAGAGCAGGTCTCATCACAACTTCACTCTGGTGGGATACAATGCTCCTTTGCTTCTTCTCTCACCAACAGCAAAATTCTATAATCAATCCCGAGATGTGAAGCAAGACACAGCCTGTTTATTGATCCACAGTATTATTCCAGATGATGCAAGTCAACAAGCAGACTTTCACAATGTTTTTTCAAGTTGTAAAAAACATCAGTGCTACAGCTCTTCATTTATATACTTGCAGTAATTCCCAAACAATTAATCAATCAAATGCATAATTGAAGCAAACAATGTTAAACTCATTTTAAAGGTGAGACATTTCAGATAGCTAGCTTTAATTATTTGTTTGACTGATTAACTTTAAATCAAGTGTTCTGCGTGGTTCCTTGAGCTGTTTTTATTTTCCAATTTGTCCTATTTGAATCTGGCTTGGATTTACCTTCTTCATTCTTATTTGTGATGAGTGGCCTCTCAAGAAACTACTATAATTAGTCGGGGGATGGTGGTATAGGCACAACAGATTTCATGTAGACTACATCTGCATTCATCTACACCTAGCAGAGCCTTTCATTCAAGGTTCTGGTCCTGCAGATCAGTACTGCATCAAGCAGGTTACAATATCAGATCAACAAACCACCCAGCTCTCATAACAGCCCCTTGTCAAAATCATTTACACCATCCCGTACACTATCTTTAGGAGATGTGTTTGATACATTTGAACTTGACCTAATGTGATTTAAGCATGACATTTCTGTCACTTAGAATTTGACCTCCAAACACACAATGTTTAACTTAAAGAGGAATAATTTATTTAAAAAAATGAAAAATAAAAAGATGGGTGTAGGACACTTTTCAAATGTATGCATTTCATTTCTGTAACAGTACTGCTTGAAACCTCATGGACGTGAGGAAACGAAGCTGTATGCCATAACAGAAAATCGCAGTGATTAACAACATTAATGCTCTGTTATCAGAGCTGTCAATTACAGTAAACTTAAAACTAGTTATACACAAGTATTCAGGGAGACACTAGTAAGAAAACTGAATATCCTGCCATTTAAAGAAGTGCTGCTGCCACTTCACCCTTACCACTGCACAAATGATGGTGTTTTTGTCTCTAAGGGCACAGATTTTTGTGTATGACAAAATGAAGTAATCTGATGTGCAGTATCTCAACAGACAGTATAGTTCAAACTGAAGAAACATTGCATAATATATATATATATATATATATATATATATATATATATATATATATATATATATATATATGACTAACTTTAATTCAAATACAAGGTATGAGGTCATGTTAAATACTATTTAGGTACACTGCCTTAGCAGAATTTATTGTGAAAAACAGTTAAGAATGTGATTAGTCCATATATGGTGCTTCAGAATCACTGAACAGGAATCAATGAGTTCTTAGACATGACATTTACCAACAATGATATGAGTATCTGTTCTGAAATAAAAAAAAAATATATATATATATGTGTGTGTGTGTGTGTGTGTGTGTGTGTGTGTGTGTGTGTGTGTGTGTGTGTGTGTGTGTGTATATATATATATATATATATATATATATATATATATATATATATATATATATTATATATATATATATATATATATACGTGTGAGCAAGTGTGTATATATTATTAATTTAAGAATAAGAACTGCCAAGTGAATAGTGACAGTATACCATGCACCACATTGCATAGCATCATAACTCACAAATATGACTGCATGCATCAGTTATACTCAGTGTGTTTTTTACAAGAAAGGAAACACTAAATTGAATGTCATGGTCCATAGTTTTGGAATAGATGCTGCCAGGGTTCCCTTATTACTGCTGTCAGCTGGTCACCACTAATCATAGTAGGATTGGAACTATAACTATTTAAATGAGAAAGACAAAAATATTATTCTGTTTACCAACAAGATGACACTAGGCATCCTACAGGGAAGGAAGAGTTGAGGTAATGTGCCAGATATGGGAATCATGTTCATTGCCAGGATGCTGGACAGAGACATTGGGGATGGGTCCCCTTGCATTACACACAGCCTGACAATCAGTGGAATGGTAGCCATTGCTATTGCAGTACTGCTGTCACCGTGGACCAGATGGGGATTAATTGCAATATGGGTGCTGTCTATTGCACAGTGTACCTTGGGGAGAAGTGCCACCCCATAAAAGGCATACACATTCTGGACATAGCCCTAAGGTGATGCCAGGAAACAGATGTACTGACCCACATGTGGCAAGAGTACATACAAGAACTGCTGGAGTATCCCAAGACAAAAGCCTGTGAAAATACCTAACTTGTCCCAGATCTTCCGGAAGGTTCTGCTGGCATGTATAGTTAGGGCTATATATACCTTTTTATCCACAGGGATGGGAAGTCAATGCATCCTTCCAGTACCCCTTTGGGAGCTATACATAGTTGCTAAGACCCTTACAATATCCTTGTCAACTCTGAACCTATCAAGTATCTCCTGATTGTCAAAATTATAGTGTGTTATCCTCTGCCTGTATCTCCAACGTTTTGTCAGTGAGCATTGTTGGGTGCAAAAGGTTTTGACTCAGCCAAGATAAGCATCTAACAATGTGAAACAGCAAATCTGGTAGCAAGGGACATCATTATCGTAGATTGCAAAGCAGATGGAAAAGGGAAGATTCTGCCTTTTATATGGAATGTGCCAAAAGTGCAGAAAAAAGTGAAAGATTGACTATGAATTGCAAGTAGGCTGGTGAAGGCTTCATTAACTTATGCCATTTTACATCATTTATCATTTGGATCTTATTATGACTTAATTTGCTTATACTCATTCACTGACATTGTGCTTAGTGCAAATGTACTGTATGAAGCAAAGGCTTTGCTGCACTAAGTCGCAGGCAGCATTGGCAGCCTTATTACAATTACATAATAACTATGAATACCACCCATTGCCTCATTTTATATAACACTTTTGTATATTTTTCTGTCCTGCATACAATCCAACTGTTTGTTTGCTGTACATTTTAACTAATTACTATCTTACCCACTTTTTCTTTATTTATATAAAAATGGACTCAGAGCACACACACACACTCAGCATGATGCTTGCTGACTACAATACTTAAAGTATTCCACTTTGATATATTCTTTTCAAGACTGCATACAACTTAAGTCAGAAGTCCTTTTCAGAAATTAAAAAATCTCTATTTATATCCACTTTTTTTCTTTCATGTTTTTTTTTTCCTTTCCTTGTAGTTAAAGCACAGAGTGAGAGTAATACTTCAATTATGTCACTAGATTAATACAGACAACTTAGTTTAAACCTTCTAGTCATGCTTTTATGCCCCAGCAGTCAAAATACGTAACCACAATACAATGAAACCTAATGCTTTAAAATCCTCCTATCTTTTCTAAGTTCCCTTTAGATCCAGTCTTCCTCTTTAGGTTAACCTTTTCATAGTGCCAGTATCTGCTTCATTCCCAGCTTTTTCCTTATCCTTCACATCAGTTCCTGGACTACTATCACTTTCATAGGTTCATAGGTAGGTACTAGGCTATTAGCCATAGGGCCTATATAATCCTAGCCAAAAAGGTACCCTGGCTTTCGCCAACCAAGAAAATTATATTCCTGTACCCCTGTCAAGCAGACCCACAGAGATGATCCCTGGGGTGAATTTCCTATTTCCCATCCAATTATCAAGATTTTTCTTGAAGAGTGCTAATGAGGAGCTTTGATTGCTATAGATAGGTAGTTTGTTCCAGAGTATGGGAAGTCTCTGGGACAGGAATCTATCCTTCCAGTTCTGTTTATTGTGATGACAAGGTTTAGGTCCCTAGAACATGTAGCTCGGAGGGATTGGGATTTCTTTAAGTGGAGCATGTCCAACAGCTCTGGGTTTGACATAGCTTTGTATGTTAGGCAGAGATCGCCTCTGAGTAGGCAATATGCAATGGAGTAAAGCTGGAGTTTTTTGAGACGGTCTCCATGAGACATCTGTTTGAGGCCAGTAATCCTCTTTATGAGGTATTTCTGCAGCCTTTCCAGTTGTTGTAGATGTTTTGTGAGGTACATACCAAAAGGAGTGTTGCACTCTAAAATGGGTCTAATGAGTGACGAGTAGAGGGGAACAATGACCTCTTTTTTCCTGGATGAGAAACCTTTTGTAATGAGGTGTGCTACACAGAAGGATTTCCTGACTACTGTGGTGATGTGATTATCAAAGGAGAGACTATTGTCCACCTGTGTCCTAAGGTCTCTTATCACACTTTCAGTGTTAAGTAGACTACCACCTATGTGGTAGCTCATGGCTGCAGAGTTTTTACCAAAGGGGATGACAATGCACTTCTTGGCACTGTGCTTGAGGCCATGGCTTTGACACCAGGCATCTAAGTGAGGCGCTATTGTAGGATGTCCACATCGTTAGGAGTTTTGATTATGGCTCCTAGTTTGCAGTCATCTGCAAACTTCATTAGCCAAAGACCTTCTGTGTTAGCCTGTACTTCTGAGAAGTAGATACCAAGTAGGAGAGGACCCAGGACTGAACCCTGTGGTACTCCACTTGTCACTGATCTGAAGTCGGATTTGGAGTCTGCTACTTTCACAGTGTGGGTTCTGTCAGTGAGCCAGTTGGCAACCCATTTTGTGACATAGGGATTTATACCTAGTTTAGTGAGTTTATCTATAAGCCCAGAGTGAGGGCTGGTGTCAAAAGCCTTGGCAAGATCTAGATAGGTTGTTTGAACCACCTTAACCTCATCTACGGCTTTGCATCTACGGCTTTGGTGACTGCTTCAAAGAAGTCTGTCAGGCTTAAAAGACATGATCTGCCTTTTACAAACCCAAACTGGGTGGGTTACAGAGTTTGGAGATTACCAATGTCTTTGTTTATAAGTTCCATGATGATACGTTCCATGGCCTTGCAGACCAGGCTCATTAGGCTAACTGGGCGGTAGTTCCTGGGGTCTGTGGTGGCTCCCCCTTCGTGGAGTGGGATAACCGTCGCTGTGCGCCATTCAATGAGCATAAAGCCTGTGGTGAGACTATGATTGAACATGGTGCTTAGGTGGGGTGCCAATTCATTCTGTAGTTCATGTAGAACGCAGCCTGGGATGTTGTCAGGTCCCATGGATGCTGTGTTCTAGGCTTTGGAGATTGTGTTTTTTACCTGTGCAGCCGTGATTACAGGAACTTTGCATTCTTCCGGTATAGAGATGAGCAATTTAGGGGGTGAGAGGGGGGTAAAGTTAGCACTGAACCTATTTGCCAGGATGTTGGCAATATCAGTTGGTTCTGTTTATTTAATACCATTGTGCTGTAACTCAGAGCAGATCTGAGTGTTGCCATTGAGATTCTTGAAATAGCTATAGAATGCTTTGTGGTTGTCTTTAGAATCAGTGGTGATTTTGTTTTTGTAACTAGCTTTGGAGGATTTTATGAGGGATTTCAGCTTCTTACTGAGGCTGACCAGGGAGTTCCTCCAATCATGGGATTTTACTCTTTTTTGCAACAGTTTCTTTCTTCAGTTGTAGAGTTTGTTTATGGCAGGTGACCACCAGATTGTCTTCCTTTTTTTGGAGGATAACATCTTGGTTCTGTTAGGGATAGCACAATCCATGCACTCATGTAAGTGCTTATAAAGTGCATTTCTGTAGGATTCAGCAGTCATACCTCTATTATCTGTCTGCATGGGTGCCATGAAGTTTGCCAATTCTGTCTTAAGAAGCGTGAAGTTGGCTTTGGAGAAATTTTTTATGGTGGTTTCCCTAATGGGGGTGGGGCAGGATGTGGATGTCTAGGGTGATTTAGCTTGTGGTTGGATCTGATGAATAGGAATTGACCTCTGGTGTGCAGCACCAGTCACTCATGTTGGTAATGACCAGGTCTAAGATATTGCTGCCCCTGGTGGGGGTGTGGATAAGCTGATCTAAGGTGTTGTAATTTATGAATTCCAAAAAACGTTGAACAAAAGGGTTGGCACATGAGTACTTTTCCCAGTTAATGGTGGGGTAGTTGAAATTGCCCATTATTAGGGTGTTGGGTTGTACCCTAATATTTTTCAGTGTATCAAGAAATGAGGAGTGGGAATCCTGGGGCATGGTGGGGGATCTGTAGCAAGTTACAATTTGATTGCGGTCTTGCCCAGTGTTAGTTGCACTTGGATAATCTCGGATGCATTATGCTGAGCAACTAGCCTGGAGGTGTGGATATCCTTAATGAATATGGACACGCCTCTACCTTTAGTGTTTCATTCCAGGTTAGGTGGCCAAAAGGTGTGTTATGAATTATAGCCTGGTAATGCAGGGGTTCTCTCTGGAGCCTTGAACCTGGTCTTTGTCACTGCACAGATGTTGATGTTCTCCATTCTAAGGAGTGCCTCAAGTGAATGCATTTTGAGGTTTAGACTTCTAGCATTGAGTAACATTACCCTCAGATTTTGCTTGGTTGTACCTGTTACAGAGGTGAATTTGTCATTTGAACCTTGCCTAAAACAGGCACTATAGGGGTGGCAAGAACCTTATCCAGTATCCGGAATCCCACGGGTGAAGGGTGTAGGCCATCTCTGGCAAAGCATTGTGGTCTGGTGATCATATCATCCCAGGCAGACAGATACTGGATCCCCTTAGAATGACAACAGAAGCTTAGCCAATTGTTGAAGTCAATCATTTTGTCCTTGTACTGTGGTGTCATTCTGGGTGATGGCAGGATGCTACTCAGGACTTCATACCTGCCTGAGCTACAAGATCGGAGAGCTCCTCCATGTCTCTTTTCATGTAGTTGAGGGAACTACATCTCAGGTCATTCAGACCAACATGGATAATGATAGTCATATTTGTACTTTTTGTGGAGTGACCTGAGTGCGTGTGTTATGTGGCGGATCCTGGCAACCAGCAGGAAGCTGACAGTAACTTTCTCCTTGTTTAGCCTGGTGAGTGGAACATCAGTGTGCCTGACTATTGAGTCACCTATGACTAGAGTGTTGGATATGCTGTTATGCCTTATGGGCTGTGGTTGAGTGGCACACTGAGTTTGTGAGCTATGTGTCATTTGTTGTGTTGGGGGGGGGGGCGGAGGTTACTTGCGTTTCTGCTTTGGAGGTCTCTGTTGCTTGAGTAGATTTTTACTGAGAGCCTCCACAAATGTAGGTGTGTGTTTTGTGTTTCTATGTCTTTGTTCTGCTGATGTAGGTTTTGTGGGACTATGTGATGAATGTGGTGTGGTGCAAGTGTTTACCTTTTTCTTTGAAACATAGGAGTGGTTTCACTGGCTTTGTCTCTCCCTGATCCTGTTTACTGATTGAAGTCTGAAAAGCAACATTACCTTCACCCTGATGGTTTCTTTTCTGTTGTCCAAACCTTTTATGTTCTCCTTTGCCTGCTCTGCTTCCATGAATGTCTTTGACCCAACAAGAAAAAGCACTCTGAGAAATGATGGATATAACAATTTGAATCTCAATCCAGCCTCATGACATCTCCTCATTGCTGAGGTGAATTTCATTTTTTTTTGTCTAGCATAAAAAGAATATCAATTTTCAAGGAAACTCTAGTGCTACCAACTTACCACATTTCCCCTCTATCATATTTTATTTAGGAACATTTCTGCTAATACATTTTCATCTACATCAGAATAGGTCTTGCTGTTTCCTAATGTAAAGATTTTGGTCATACACAAGGTACTCTCTCAATAATTGTTGACATGATGCACTACTCTAGTTGAATAACTATATTATCATAAGTTGATACACTCTTGCATGACAGGGAACTTCAGATTTTCTTTCTTTGCTCTATCTTCATTTTATATTATTTTTGAAACAGTTCTTCCAAGGAATCATTTTCTCTCATTCTTTCTTTTATACTAATCTCTGATGTCTGCAAATAAATTAGTTATGAATCTTTGCTCAGTATTTTGCTTTATTTTTCAACCTTTTATAATTTGACTTTCTATACAATTCTAATGTTACACTTATCTTGAGAACTTCACAATACATTAGTTATTTTTTTTTTAGTAATTTGAGCTTATACATTTTTTCTAATATCCAACCTATCTTGAAAATGTCTGAATGCATTTGGTTTATTTTTCATCCAGATAGCCAGATGCTATCTTCTACATTAGGATACAAATCAGTCTGCCTCCCACTGATCAGTCACAAGATTATTTTTAACCAAAGCCTTTATTTCTTTTCTTTTTATTAACACTCCCTTAGATTCCATTTTCCCTGGCAAGTAACCATATAATTTAAAACAAAGAACTTTTGTTAACAACTTTCTTTTTTTTTTCTGAATTCTCAGTTTTCCCATGAGAAAAGCAGTAATAATATAATATAGTAAAATAGCTCAGCATCTATGCCCCCAAAATCTCATAGCTCATACCTAAAACTGTTGGAGATACTCACCATCCAAACAAATACCCTATTCATGGGGGAATTTAACTACCCTCTATAGACTGGGAAATATATACTATCTCAAACACACAGACACAGCATTTCCTGGACTTTACTAACACAAATAACCTGGACCAGAGAGTGCATGCTTCAACCAGAAGTTCAAACATACATGGAGGAGTGAATCTATAAGTATATATATATATATATATATATATATATATATATATATATATATATATATATATATATATATATGGCCTGTTCAGGAAGATAACTGCCACTCTCTTTGTCATCTGGAATGTTAGACAAATTCTGTCTGTATATGGTGAAGTTTATAAAATGACATTATGGTGAAGGCACACAGCCATGCCTCTGTATTCAAAAATTATCTGCACAGCACACATTTTTACTATGGGATGGACTTGGGCCCCATGCATTTTGAAAACCGTCTTCTAAAGAAAAAGGAATTGGCAAACTAACTTTGTCAATTCTTTTTTTTTTTTCTTCATCAAAAAGGGACTGAATAGCAGATAAACACAGAGAAAGAGAAACAGACAGATTGCAGAACAGTTGTTGTACTGTAAGGAAGCTTCTCTTTACTCCTATGCCTTTTTTTTTTTTTTTATCTTGAGGTTGTTACTTTTAGAGAAGCAAGGGTATTGAGGGTACAGTACTCAGTTTGCAGGAATGCTTTTTCATCTGTTTTTGTTATAGTCACAAATATTCAATACCACGTTTTCCCCAATAGTAGTAATCCCAACAGAAGTGCACCCAAAGTTTAACCATATAACCTTGGGAATATATGTGCCTTGCTAGTACTAATACCCTTGCTGCACCCATGTCAGACTGCAGAATACATTTATATAGTGTTGCTATAAATCGATGCGTATCTTACCTTAATCTCTTCACAATTTTTGTAAAACCACCCTTCTCATGTGATATCTGAAACCAATATCCATTATCACTCCTGATTGCTATACTGGAAAGCCACATCATTGGCACTAATGTTAAAAATGCGTTATCATATATTTCCAGTTCAGAGAATCCTATTGGGAATCATTAAACTTTTCCTACCTAGTCCATGCCAAGTGTAGTCATCAAACCATGTAAAACGTAGCATCTCACATTACAGTACTTCTGTCGACATTCTGCATTGTATTTTATCAGATTTCACACACATTTTAAAAGCATATTGCCATTTAGTTATAATAAAAGCTATTATGAAATATCCAAGCTAAAGTTCTTAGACTAGAGGGAGAGCTCAAAGTAGATGTGTGACATTTTCTAGTGGACTTTATGACAATGAGCAAACAACCTATAATATTTTAACATAATTCCAAAACACATCATTTTGTATTGTGGCACTTTTTCTTTTTTACAGAGAGCTGTGACATTGTTTGCATTTTATGATATGGAAAAGATATTGACAGTATAGTATTATGTCATGATAGAATGCGCTATACCTATACTGTACAGGGGCTGAGATATGGGGGTCATTCCGATGAAGCTGTGACACTTTGAACTACACTTTATATCAACAGAGAAGTGAGGTAGATACGCATGTACATGCACAGGCATACACATTCACACACGTATGTATCCACACACACACACACACACACACACACACACACACACACACACACACACACACACAGCACAGACATGCGCACATGTATCCCTCCCCACACACACACATGCAGGCATACACACATGATCATGTATCCCCCTCCCCCTACACACACACACTAAGATAGGAAGGTAGATTTATTTATATGCTGTTTTGATATATGCATTGCTTGGCAACACTGGAACTCCTGCTATTTTTTTCTTTGTTTATTTTTTTGTTTGTTTTAATATTTAACTACCATTTTTAACAGCTGTTTTGGCAGCTTACCTTTAGATAGTTTGCTGACTGTTAACAAAGTAGCTGTCAAGCTTAGGTAACATTGTCTTTATTTTCTGACAGGATTACGGAGGCTTCTAAAAGTTTTTTAGTGCTGTGATTTCACTCCGAGTAGTGTCTAGGATGTATTTTCTTGTTTGTTATTAGGCTTTAATAAAGTTAATGGTCTGATGCTCTAGAAATTAAGACCGATCAGTTTTTTGTACTCTGGATGGCAATTTTTGTAACGTGACAAAAAACAATTGTGTGCTTCTAGTCTGCTATTATGTTTAGCTTATTTAGAAAAAGAAAGAAAGACAGCAGGAAGTGGTACAGTTGTACATTTACATAATTCTCAAAAAATAGTAGATTAAAAAGTAAAATCCTATTAAACTGTGATATTTTTGATGCACCAAAGTGTACCTACTCATAACATTATACTGTATTCTGAAAGTTTTCCCATAGCAATAGTTTCATTCCACTTAGCTTTCAAAATTCAGCTGTATAGGTACAGACCTTCTGGATCTCACTTACCTATTGGTCTTTAAATAAACTAAGAAAAAAAATGTTAGAAGTATTCTTGATGTCCATATACAGGTTGCGCCTCTGTAGTTCTTTACTATTCTTTTTTTTATGAATGCATCATTTAAATGTATATCGCATGTACTCCATTTTGAATGGAAAAGAACAAGTTGCTACTGTTTTTTTTTTTCCATCCTAGCAAGATCCACCATTTGACTGCTGTGAGAAAATGCTTGCTCTCAAAAAAGAAAGAGAAAATAAAATAAAACAAAAGTGCAGGGATGGCAAGAATGAAGCATGAATATAAGCTACCACTAAACACTGTCATTATCAGAAATGCAGTAACACAGACTGCTAATGACGGTTAATGGTTGGAACCTAACGTGTCACACATTATGAATACCACATATTGTTTGATAATTGGTGATTATCTCTGCCAGATTAAGTGTCAGCTTCTGTGCTAATATGGCCATTAAATGTAAAAGGCTGAATGCAGCACGTAATGAATGCATGATAGTAATATCCATTGCTGTAATTCTACCTAAGTAGCTCAGTGAAAACATTAATTTCCCTCAGAGTATTTCCCTTTAACCACTCCTTCTTTGTCTTGTGACAGCTTGCATGCTGATATCTGGAGGAGAATGACTGCTTCCCTCATCTTGACTTCTGCAGATAATACACAAAGTGCTGTTCTCAAGCATGGCTGTATGGCACACAATTCCTCCGCATCATTTTCTTGATTTTACTTCTTGTAGCTGTACTAATTTATACTATGTGCTGTTTAATACAAGATATAAAAGCAACATGCTTTGGGTTATGCAACTTAATACAACCAGTTGTCCCTTGGCCTACATCCCATATCTGTGTGTATCATTTATTTTTTCATTCATATAGTTCCCTATCAAAAGTTTAAAACTTACATGAAGCTAAAACAAATCTCAATTATCATAAGATCAATAAAGTAAGAAAACTGCAAAAAATAAATTCAGTAAAGCCTTCACTGAGTGCATACTAAGTACACACAATATGTATTCAAGAACATTCTTATCACTTTTTTTGTGGTTTCTAGTCACTCAGAAAAATTACACTAAGTCCACATGTAGTCTACACTTTGGGGTAACCTTTATGAAACCATCCATCCTCAACCCCTTTTCCACATAGGGTCAGGGTGTCATTTCAGCAGTAACCACCATCTCGAGCCAAGGTTTACTCTGCTGGGTGGCTAGCCCTGCAGCAGTATTTCATTTATACCTATGGGCAATTTAGAATGTCCAATCCACCTACTGCATGTCTTTGGAATGTGGGAGGAAACTGTAGCACCCAGAGGAAACCCACATGACCACAGGGAGGACATGCAGACTCTGAATAGAAGGAACCCCAGCTAAGAATCAAACTGAAGAACGTCTTGCTGTAAGACCACAATGCTAACCACTACACCATCACAGTCACCCAGCTTTTTGAATCCTCCTCAATATTTAAAGCTGCAAGAATCCATTCATCCATCCTCAACTCCTTAAAGCTGCAAGAATATCAGTAGGGAAACTAAAATTAGGAGGAAGAAGGTGTGAGTTATGTCTGTGTTGTCTATTCACTCAGAACAGCGTACACTTAGTGTAGGCTTTTTGAATCCTGCGGAAAATTTTTAATTGGTGGGATTGGAGGAAGACCTCCTTCACCCCTTGTTTAGAACTGTACCCCCTAGTCACCCACTTATCTTAATTATATTATTCCCAAGCATGCAAAACTTTGGAAAAAAAAAAAGCATAAATAATTTTCACAAGGCCTGGTGATCTCATAATTAGTGCATACATGGTGAACTTTCTATGGTCAAGTTTTTGTCATTCATCACCCAATCTCATCTCATAAGTAAAGAGGTTGCCTCCAGAAAAAAAAAGTGAATATAATCCCCCTGTACTCTTCCCTTATGAGGCCAATGATAGAGTGCAATGCTCCCTTTAGTATGTTCCTTTCCAAATACCTGCAGCAATTGGAGCGACCACAAAAGTTCCTTACAAAGAAAATTCAGGGTCTTCAAGATCTGCCTTATTTGGACAGACTGAAATCATTGTCACTTTACTCTGTGTCACACAGACTGCTCAGAGGCAACCTGTGCCTTGCATTCCGAGCAATCTCTGACCCAGATTTAATGGAAATGCAGCACATTTCCAAGTCAAATGGTACACAGGTCACTCACTCAAAGGACCTTAACCTGTTATGTGACATCATCAGAACTTGCTTGGGAGACAGATTTGTCTCAGAGAGGTTGCTCCACCTTTAGAATAAGCTTCCTATTCATGTTAAATTCCCTCATTGGCCCTGTTAAGCATAATTTGGATGATTGGATGGGTAACTAGAAATTTGCCCCGGGGGTTCCACCTCTAACCTTCTTGGATGGAGCAATAGGTGCTGATTTTAGTGTCTGCTTGAAAAAGATGACCTTGGGAACACGGGTTTAACTTGACTAGGCTTGTAAGGGCCCTGAGGCCATTAGCCTAGTAACCTCCTATGAACCTATGAATAGTTTAGTCTTTTGAAATCTGATTGCTGGAACCTATGTTTATATATATATATATATATATATATATATATATATATATATATATATATTATACTATCTAATTTGATCATATCTATATTGCTCAATAAGTACTTCATGTGACTATCCCCTGGCATTTTAGCATAAAGCATTAATGTTACCAATATCTCATTCCCTCAGAATCTGACCTAGTCACTTAACCAGACACTTATCCCAGGTCATCCCTAAAAGAGGCATTTGCATCTAGCTGGTTACCCAGTTAACAAAAACAAATAAACAAAAAAAAAAGATGCACATATAACTTCAACAGTCATTTAATATGCTTACATCATTCATTGCGTTTATTGGTTTTCAGTTTTGTGGGGGGGCAGCTGTGTGTGTGTTGTGTCTTGGCGTCTTGCGTGTGTGTGTGTGTGAGTGTGTATGTTTGTGTATGCGTGTGTGTGTGTGTGTGTGTGTGTGTGTGTGTGTGTGTGTGTGTGTGTGTATGTTTGTGTATGCGTGTTTGTGTGTGTGTGTGTGTGTGTGTGTGTGTGTGTGTGTGTGTGTGTATGTTTGTGTATGTGTGTGTGTGTGTGTGTGTGTGTGTGTGTGTGTGTGTGTGTGTGTGTGTGTGTGTGTGTGTGTGTGTGTGTGTGTGTGTGTTTTCTTTTTCTGTGAGAATATCTATGGAGGCATGTACCTCTGAGTGGTGCTATGCATAGGAGCATGGGAAATCTGGAGTCCAAACTCTTTTTCTACTGTCTCAAAAAAATATATTTCCAAAAGTATCTAGATAGGTTTGCTATATGCTTGCTACCCATTTGTCTCACTTAAAGGTGGCATCATTGTTTCATCTTTGCTTCCCTTTGCCAGCACTGAAGGCAATGAGTTCAGTCCATATTTACGTTTGCATAATGACATGCAGTAATGTGTGCAGTCAGTCCATTTGCATAATACTCAGCAAGTGTGTGTGTGTGTGTGTGTGTGTGTGTGTGTGTGTGTGTGTGTGTGTGTGTGTATGTCTGTGTATGTGTGTGTGTGTGTGTGTGTGTGTGTGTGTGTGTGTGTGTGTGTGTGTGTGTGTGTGTGTGTGTGTGTGTGTATGTGTTTGTGTGCGCACATGTGAGTGAAGGAGATGGCAACAGTGACTGGTGTTCCAGCCACTATGATTATATTCCATGGTTATCTTATACTATAGTGACATCATGCCTGTATGTCATGGTTAAGTGCATATCATTTCATCAACAAGTAATTCATTGCTGCCAAATTATCCCAACTCATTGACATATTCCACAAAAAAGCCTAATTTCAAGTAGAGCCATTAATTGCGTTATGCAATACTCTTAAACATTGTTCCAGGTACAATCCCTCGCTCCCTTGTTTCCTGTATCTCCTAAAAATCATTGTCTTAGTAAATGCTTTTGCCCTTTCATGCCTAATAGACTGCATCAGACTAATGACATTGTAAAACACAACCAAGTTAAAATAACATTTCCTTCGTATGTGCTGTATTAATAATTCCAATGTTCTTTTCGCTAATCAGATAGACTAATTTTCCACTTTTTCATTGGAAAAGTACTAGAAAATTCCTGATTTTAAAATATTTTAATTTTATTTATTTTTTTTTTACTTGTTGAGGCAAAGGGCTGATGCTTGATCTTCCTTTATGAGGTGCAACTCAAAGGTAGAACATAGCAATCTGAATAATATGGGGCAAGGCATAGCCATCTAATGGCTGGTGTAGCAGGACTTGACTTAAATGCATTAAAATAACAGAAGAGTGTGTGTCTAATTGTATCATTTCTGTATATTTTCCTTTAGTCACATATATATTTTCTTAGAAATAAAAGTAGCTCATAGTAAATCCACAGCAGCTACCACTCGGTTATGAAAACTGAAGTGAAGCATTTTTACAGGACCTGTCTGTGCATGTTTATGTGCATGTACTTTCTCACAGACACCAGCTATGAACAGATGGGAACAATACATTATAGGAACTGAGAAAAATCTAAGAATATATATATATATATATATATATATATATATATATATATATATATATATATATTTATATTTATATATATATATATATATATATATATATAGGTCTACCTGAAAACGCCGAAAGTCCACAACGCCGACAACAAGAACACCGACACCGGAAGATTGACAACGGAGAAGACCAAAAGTTGAGAATCTCGATGCTGAGAACACTGACATGTTAAGGTAAGTGTGTGATAGTGACGAATGTTAGGGTAGGGTGCGGGTCAGGTAAGTGTGTGAAAGTGATGGACTTTAGGTTTAGGAGCAGGTTAAGTGAGTTAGGGTTAGGGTGCGGGTAAGGTAAGTGTGCATTAGTGACGGACTTGAGGGTTAGGGGTGGATTAAGTGAGTTGGGGTTAGGATGCGGGTAAGGTAAGTGTGTGATAGTGGCAGATCTTACTTAGGGTTAGGGTTTGGGTTAAGGTTAGTGCATAGATAATTGTGTATGTAAGGTTTAGTGTAGATTTGTAAGGTTTTTGGTGTGCTTGTGTTGTGTGTGTATTTTTCGGGGAAGGTATTTGTTTTGTTGATTGTTGGGATTGTGGTTTGTCAGGCATGTGAAGTTTCGTGTTTTTTCACTTTCGGTTTTGTCGTGTCGGTTATTTCATTGTCGGTGTTTTGGCGTGTCGGTGTTATCAGGTAGACCCATATATATACTTTATACAGATGTCATCTGTAGACAAACAAGTGCATTGGATTTTTGATTATGGGAACAAAGAAAAATACATGTTCTTTAATGGGGAAATTCATATCTGGCAATGTTGTCAAGAATAAAATGCAAGACCTTCTTCATGCTTCATCAAAGAGATAAAGCAAGAGCAAGAGAGAGAAGTAGTATTACAATGAAAAGCTTTGGGTGTTAAGCACAATTGCTGCTGATGATTAGGAATGCATGTCGGATTTTCAATTTCATTTAAAATATCAATGACATGGATGTGAACAGAAAGGAAAGGAAAGGAATGGATGAATAAAATAATATAGCCATGGGTGACATGTCATTGTACCAAAAATACTAAGCACTATGGTTATTAAATTAATATTTCATATTGTGGTGATTAAATTAATTATTTTCATATATCAGCTATGACTTGCATAAGTCACTGTTTCACTCCACAGTCATACCCTTTGAATAACTGAGGTGATAGAAGAGTGCCAGCGAAATTCAGAGTGCTATGCATACTACAAGCCTTATAAGGCACTGTTATGTAATATCATTAGAGTGCTATGCATACTACAAGGCTTATAAGGTACTGTTATGTAATATCATCAGAGTGCTATGCATACTACAAGGCTTATAAGGCACTGTTATGTAATATCATCATAGTGCTATGCATACTGAAAGGCTTATAAGGTACTGTTATGTAATATCATCAGAGTGTTATGCATACTACAAGGCTTATACTGTACTGTTATGTAATATCATCAGAGTGCTATGCATACTACAAGGCTTATAAGGTACTGTTATGTAATATCATCAGAGTGCTATGTATACTACAAGGCTTATAAAGCACTATGTAATATCAGAGCGCTATGCATACTACAAGGCTTATAAGGCACTGTTATGCAATATCATCAGAGTGTTATGCATACTACAAGGCTTACAAGGTACTGTTATGTAATATCACCAGAGTGCTATGCATACTACAAGGCTTATAAGGTACTGTTATTTAATATTATCAGAGTGCTATGCATACTACAAGGCTTATAAGGCACTGTTATGTAATATCATCAGAGTGCTATGCATACTACAAGGCTTATAAGGCACTGTTATGTAATATCATCAGAGTGCTATGCATACTACAAGGCTTATAAGGCACTGTTATGTAATATCATCAGAGCGCTATGCATACTACAAGGCTTACAAGGTACTGTTCTGTAATATCAACAGAGTGCTATGCATACTACAAGGCTTATAAGGCACTGTTATGTAATATCATCAGAGTGCTATGCATACTACAAGGCTTATAAGGCACTGTTATGTAATATCATCAGAGTGCTATGCATACTGCAAGGCTTATAAGGTACTGTTATGTAATATCATCATAGTGCTATGCATACTACAAGGCTTATAAGGTACTGTTATGTAATATCATCATAGTGCTATGCATACTACAAGGCTTACAAAGTACTGTTATGTAATATCATCATAGTGCTATGCATACTACAAGGCTTATAAGGTACTGTTATGTAATATCATCGGAGTGTTATGCATACTACAAGGCTTACAAGGTACTGTTATGTAATATCATCAGAGTGCTATGCATACTACAAGGCTTACAAGGTACTGTTATGTAATATTATCATAGTGCTATGCATACTACAAGGCTTATAAGGTACTGTTATGTAATATCAGCAGAGTGCTATGCATACTACAAGGCTTATAAGGTACTGTTATGTAATATCATCATAGTGCTATGCATACTACAAGGCTTATAAGGTACTGTTATATAATATCATCAGAGTGCTATGCATACTACAAGGCTTACAAGGTACTGTTATGTAATATCATCAGAGTGCTATGCATACTACAAGACTTACAAGGTACTGTTATGTAATATCATCAGAGTGCTATGCATACTACAAGGCTTATAAGGTACTGTTATATAATATCATCAGAGTGCTATGCATACTACAAGGCTTACAAGGTACTGTTATGTAATATCATCAGTGTGCTATGCATACTAGAAGACTTACAAGGTACTGTTATGTAATATCATCAGAGTGCTATGCATACTACAAGGCTTACAAGGTACTGTTATGTAATATCGTCATACTTCCTATATGATTTTCATCACCTAGTGCCCGCTGAATGGCGCACAGTAATGGTTATCCCACTCCACAAAGGGGAGCCACCAAAGACCCTGGGAACTACTGCCCCATTAGCCTGACGAGCCTGGTCTGCAAGACCATGGAACTTATCATCATGGAACTTATAAACAAAGACATTGGTGATCGCCAAACTCTGGACCACACTCAGTTCGGGTTTGTAAAAGGCAGATCATGCCTTATAAACCTGATAGACTTCTTTGAAGCAGTCACCAAAGCTGTAGACGAGGGTAAGGTGGTTCACACAGCCTTTCTAGATCTTGCCAAGGCTTTTGACACCATGCTCCACTCTGGAATTATAGATAAACTCACTAAACTAGTATAAATTCCTATGTCACAATATGGGTTGCCAACTGGCTCACTTACGGAACCCACACTGGAAAGTAGCAGACTCCAAATCCGACTTCAGACCAGTGACAAGCGGAGTACTACAGGGTTCAGTCCTGGGTCCTCTCCTGTTTGGTATCTACTTCTCTGAAGTACAGGCCAACACAGAAGGGCTTTGGCTAATGAGGTTCGCAGATGACTGCAAACTAGGAGCCATAATCGAAACTCCTAATGATGTGGACATCCTACAAAAGTGTCTCACTGAGATAGATGCCTGGTGTCAACGCCATGGCCCCAAGCTCAATGCCAAAAGTGCATTGTCATCCCCTTTGGTAAAAACTCTGTACCCATGAACTACCACATAGGCGGTAGTCTACTTAACATCAAAAGTGTGATAAGAGACCTTGGGACACAGGTGGACAGTAGTCTCTCCTTTGATAATTGCATCACCACAGTAGTCAGGAAATCCTTCTACGTGGCACACAAGGTTTCTCATCCAGGAACAAAGAGGTCATTGTTCCCCTCTACTTGTCACTCATTAGACCCATTATAGAGTACACCGCCCCTTTTGGTATGTACCACATAAGACATCTACAACAACTGGAAAGGCCGCAGAAATGCCTCACAAAGAGGATTATTGGCCTCAAACAGATGCCCTATGCAGACCGTCTCAAAAAACTCCAGCTTTACTCCGTTGCATATCACCTAATCAGAGGCAATCTCTGCCTAACATACAAAGCTATGTCAAACTCTGAGCTGTTGTTCATGCTCCACTTAAAGAAATCCCAATCCCTCAGAGCCACACGCTCTAGGGACCTAAACCTTGTCACCACAATAAACAGAACATGCCGGAGGGATAGATTCCTGTCCCAGAGACTTCCCATACTCTGGAATAATCTACCTATCTATATCAAACAAAGCTCCTCATTAGCACTCTTCAAGAAAAATCTTAATGATTGGATGGGAAATAGAAAATTCACCCCGGGGATCAACTCTGTGGCTCTGCTCGACAGGGGCACAGGAAAATAATTTTCTTGGGTGGCAAAAGCCAGCGTACCTTTTTGTTCTAGGCTTATATAGGCCTTAGGGACAATAGCATACTACCTACCTATGAACCTATGAACATAGTGACTGTATATTAGCAGCTGACATTTTTGTGAATGTTAAAGGATGGATAAAGGAAAGGAGAATGACATTTGTCGTATACAATGGCAATGTGGGAGACTGTTTAGAAGATGTTGTATGATAAAACATTTTGTTTTATTTTACATATTACTCTGCAACTCTGTGAATGATATAGCGATTAATTATCCACTGTGAAATGGCAAGCAGGGCAGCAGAAAACAGTGGCAAATTTGGCCATTTACCAGACATAGCAATGGATTTATTAGGCCTTGTCTAAAAAGTTGGTTATACAACTCTGAGATTTCATGCCAGTGTTTCTCTTATTGTTTTGTCGAGAAAATGTAATTATAAAATGCAGACTTTTCATACTTGTATTTCTTATTTTGTATCCCAACATTGTAAGATGCATACAGTAGTAGAGAGAGATTAACGTAAGGAAAAAGGTGATTGTAATACAGAGGACTATGGTCGGGTTTCTATTTGTAACAAGTTTGTTTGCGTCTTTCGGCTTTTCCCAGTTAGGGGTCACCACAGCGGAACTCCGGTCCGCTAATGATTGGTAGTTGATTTTTACATGCCGAGTTACCAGCCCTGACGCACAACCTTCAACAAAGGTACGCCCATTCACGCATGTCTCCACGCAGAAGACGCTCTAGCCAAGAAACGAACCGGACAGCATCTTACTGTGTGGCGACAATGCTACCGCAGCACCACTATGCATTTCAGATGTGGATGCCAAGAAATTCAAATCAAGAGAGAAGCTTGAGATGTGAAACTTGTCATTCATGCCGAGAACATATAATACTTCATCTTGATCTAAGAGCTGATCATAATTCTTTGTAATGCATGGAGATTTTTCTGTTACATGTGCTACCAGTTCTATAAAACTAAGATGGAAAAAGAATCAATGTGTTATCTATATTTCAAAAAAGCCAATGAAGTAGTTGGGATGTGGATGAGGTCCTTCTGTATTCCCTGTCTATGGGAAGCAGTTTGATTCAAACTATTGGCTGTAGTTTACCATGCAGCAGGCATAAACAGGAGATGATAAACAAACATTAAATATCCTGCTACTGCTGTTTACTGGCCAATACTGCCAGGTTTTAGTGTCAGAAGTGATGTTAAAAGTGCATAGGGGTGCATAACAATTATTAAGCACCCTTCTAAGCATTGTTAAGGTCAGCTCTTAAGTTAATATAACCCTAAACAAGGAAGTCATTTAACTGTTTTTGAAGTGTAATCTGGGTGAATAAAGCTGCTGGAGAATGCTTTTGCCTAATTTGTAAGGTTAAATCAAAACTGACAGATGTTGGAAAACAAAACTATATTTACCATGTTTATAGTATTGTTTCAATATAAATTTCAGTATGACTTTGAGAAAACATTAAACATTACCATTCCGAAGACAAGGTTCTGCAGAATAACTGCCCTTTATACTTTTAAGTATTAGCTACAGTTTTCAGGATATTTATATTTGCTCATGTTGTATTGAATCACCTTGTTTTAGGCTATAACATAAGAAACTGTTAACATTCTGATTTAAGAATTTCATTTTCAGGAAAGAGACAAGTGCAATCAGAAAGCACATTCTGTGCATTTCTTCTCACCTTCTTCTTTGGGTATGATTTTCCTCAGATGGTTAGGTGTGAATGAGTGAAATAATCATTATGCTTTTACCTTATTTTTCATTAAGCTAATCTCTGCATGTTAATGCCTTGAGATAGTTTTATTAGCAAATACACAGTCCTCTTAAATCACGGAGCAAACTGAATGCCATTTTTTGTGCAAAATGCTTCAGAATCTTTCTCCAGTATTCTAGACTTAAAGGTGCACAGTTCTTGCATGCAACCCAGTCAGCATAATTTAAACGAACAGACGAACAAACAAATAAAACAACTGACTCCATAAGTGAATGAGGTATAACTCATAAAGGTTTTGGGGATACTCTTCAAAGAAGTGCTAGATGTTTCCTTCAGCATTAGTATTCCATCTGCTGCCCATATGTTTTCAGTGTTACATACATGTAACTCAGAAAGTACTAATGTTTCTGAGTGTGTGTGTGTGTGTGTGTGTGTGTGTGTGTGTGTGTGTGTGTGTGTGTGTGTGTGTGTGTGTGTTTGTACATGTCCATTTGTGTGCATGTCTGTGTGTGTCTCTGTTTATAAGTGTGAGACACTCGGTACTATATACCCACTAGGCATACATGCATACATGCTCAGTGCCACCTGCCTCAGTATAGAATGACTCATTAGATCCAATCATAAAATAACCACCTAAGCCTGTGTTTTCACATGCTGTCAAAGAGGTGCATGCAGAAATATGTCATAGAAAGAATTTTACAGACAATGCCAGTCTCGCCTTGTTAAAGAGTAGTAAAGTATGTGTTGCTGCTATTACAGAAATCTGTAACAGAGGAAGACAGCTTACCTCTTCTAGAATGCTGAATAATTTAGCAGAAATTGGGTCTGATCAATGACCTGTGTCTGATCTAGGTTTTTGTGCTAAACATATATCATCCACAAGTGTAGGAAGTATGAGATATCATGGCATTTAGGAACTGCGCCAGAATGTTCATGGTAAATGTTTGTGATATGTCACTGATCACTCCCGTTGTCCAGGAGAAAGGTGATATTGCCAGTATAGGTAAGGCCATTGTTGTTTCATTCATCCTCTTAATGATCTAGTCAGTATTTATCCCAGTGAAATGATATGTTCCCCTGTGGAAAAAAAGGTATCTCAGGTGTGTTTTTTTTTGTGATATTTAGCAGAAATGAGAAGTTTGGATGGTCTCTAAGTCATAAAATTAATAAATGAGAGATTTTTGTTTAGCATGGAAAATGGACACTAAATGTATGCTGGAGTTCACTTGCTTGTGCCATTAAGTGCAAAGCTCTAGCTAAAGACTGCTTGCCCATGCTTTTCTAGCACTCAGAACCCTGCTCCAGAATAGAATTTTCTGTCATCCTGAGAGGAACCACAGACAAGTGAGTCACTGACCTCTTCAGTAAGGAATGAAGGAGAACTGCCAATAAGCACTCAGTCCTCTCCACTAACATTCCTTGGGCACATTGGTTGCAGACACACACACAGACACACACACACACACACACACACACACACACACACACACACACACACACACACACACACACACACACATGGATCTACTGTCATTAATCAAATTTACACCTACCCAAATGACTAAAACTTGAGACAACTTCACCGAAACCTTACTTTTGGGAACGGATCACTGATATTTTTTCTAATGGAAACAAACCACTTGCCCACCAGGGAAAAAAACAAAAAGACAAATTAAATTTGGGGGCTTTGCTGCACCCCCACACCACCCCTAACTAAATATACCAACTACGAGATTGAACTACACTGGGAAAAAGGGCAACATTCATCCTGGTGGCCAAGTGGTTCATTTCCCTTAGAAAAACATACCAATGATCCATTGATTCATAATAGTAAGGTTCTACTAGGTTCTACGTGGTTCTGAAGATGTCTGACATGACAGACAAAAGCACTTAACCATTCTCTGTTTTACTTTTGTTTGGATTATTAAAACGCTGCTTTGTGGTTTCCTTTTTGACTGACTTGGTTTTCTTTGGATTTTGTTTGGTGTACACCTTGTCAAGCACTGGTGGAATTATTTTGGCTATTGGCATTTTTAAAATTCAGGTAAGTGTAAATTCGATTAATGAAAGTAGACCCACACACACACACACACACACACACACACACATATATATATATATATATATATATATATATATATATATATATATATTTATATATATATGTGTGTGTGTGTGTGTGTGTGTGTGCCCTGATCCTATAGCACTGAGCCATCTTAGCCTACACCCAGACTCCTGTTTCCAAATGTATTGCTCTTCACTCTTATACTTTTATGAATATGACTGCACAATGCATGCCACAAGATCTCCCTGTTACACCATCTCACTCTCCCCACAACTCCTGATGTGTACTGCTTTTCTAAGATCTGCATACAAAAGTTCAATAATATACTGTTTATTGCACACCTTGTCATATCTTCATTCAGATATATGAATTATTCTACCATCTACAGTGCTGGAGTCTACTTTCTTGTGGTAATAACTGTGTTGACATCCACTGCACTGAATTCACAGTCACATTTTTATCAATAATGCCATTCTGTAGTAATGTTTTAACACAATGCTGTGATTATTACATTCACTGTTTACTCTCTCACTACCTTACATTTATGAATGATGACTGCAATGTTATGCATGTGCAATCCACAATCAGTTTTGCATACTTGGGACATGACAGTCTTTGATTCTTGTTTTGCCATTTTCTTTTATTTATAAAGCATGTTGTTCATCTACACTGTAGACCCCCACTCTGAACCCTAGCAATAATTAGACCCCCACTCTGAACCCTAGCAATAATTAACAATCAATAATAATAATAACAATCATAATGATAATAATAATAATAATAATAACAACAATAATAATAATAATAATAATAATAACAACAACAACAACAACAATAATAATAATAATAATAATAATAATAATAATAATAATAATAATAATAATAATAATAATAATAATAATAATACAAAAATGGTGAAAGGCTCGGGACCCATTCATTTACTTTTATTATTGTCATAACTATAACAGGTTAGTTGAAATAAACTAAACAAAAAACACACACATCTACACAAACACACACACATGCAGACACACACACACACACACACACACACACACACACACACACACACACACACACACACACACACACACACACACACACAATAGAGACGTAAGCTGCACAAACAAAAATGGAAAGTAGAAAACAGTGTTCCTTGTCTTATACTACTATTTAGTTTATTGGGCTGGACATGAATTTCATGATTCAGCACTAATTTTAACAAACAGCTAGCTTTTATGATAACTGAAATGGCAACTCAGCAGAAATAATATTAAGACATCAGCATCTCACTTCTAATGGACAGTCTTTCAGCAAATGAATTGTGCTACAGGCTGATCCTGAAAAGGGCAATGACGACGTTCATACACAATATATACAGACATTTAGCAGGTATGTCTACTTTTCATCACAGTATCTTAGGTCTAAAACAAGAGTGCAGATGATATGAGTACAAATTTTGTGTTGTAAAGCAGGTACTGTAAAATATCATTCTTCTAGATCTGCTTAAAATTTATTATAGGGCAAGGCTAAATGCAATAAAAAATGTATATCTATCTATATACATATAATTGCATGTATGGGTGCACTAAAAGTAAATGAAACACGCAAAAGTTGAAGTCTCTAACCTTGACACAAAAGGTAAAAACCAAAAACATCAACATGAATGTCCCGAATGACAACATCAGGACATGCCAGTTAAAAGGTTTTGCTGGGGCCAACTCCAGGACTGCACAATGCTAATGAAAGGGCATATTCTTCAATTCTGATATTGTGCTAGCAGTCTTGTCCTATCGGTCACCTGTTTAGTCAACGAAACTACCATATAAATAGATTGATAGATATAAATATATAGATATATACGTATGTATTACCTACAATAGTTGAGCCACTCAAACATTGAAGTGTTAACTTTGATACATAACTTCAACAAAAAACATCAACACACCAATGTGCATACACTAAGGAATAACCTCAGAGCATATAGATTTTAAAACGTACTTGGAACAAATGGCTCTCGGAAAGCTGGAAATACAGGCACCAGAACTGTACTTAAAGGAAAATTCCCTTAAATCCTTTAAAATCACTGCTTTATTTGTATTTGTGTTTTATTTACGTATTTTATACTGTTATGATCTAAAAGTGTTTCATGAATTGGGCGGAGCTTGTTGGGAGACTTAGAAAATCACATGGTTACATTAAGTGATTTTTAATGGTCTAAAATACTTTTTAAGCATGAAAGTAACCTGATTGTTTGTCTGATGAAGTTGTTTATGTAAAAAGATGAAAGCACTCATCATTTTATGCATAAATAAAAGGATTTGATTTTAAATCTATGAACAGTGGTTTTAAAGGATTTTAGGAAATTCTCCTTTAAGTACAATTCTGGTCCCTGTATTTCCAGTTTTCAGTGAGCTGTTTGTTCCAAGTTTGTTTCTGGTGTTTAGAATCATGGTTAGACTATTTGGAGATTTTAAAACTTGCTTTTGTAGGGTGGCAAGCCCCCCTTGCACTCACAGACCCCTTGCTAATTATTTCATCTCTGAGATTGTACAGTCCTTTGGGAAACCAGTCAAGTTGCATGTTTTTTAGTGATGAGTAAGCCAGAGTAACAAGACAAAAATGCACTACTCAAGCAGGAGCTTCACCTCTGCACTCCTTAACTGGCAAAATAAACTCTTTTAGTCAGTGCAGACGTTTGTCTGGATATGTGGATTTTACACACTTCTCTTTTAGATAGCTGATCTTACATGGCTGTCTATCAAAGTGCTGTCCTACTCCCCTTGTTTTCTTAACTTTTACAATTGTCAGGATGTGAGAAGCGGTAAGTTATATTCATTGTGCTTTTTAGACTTTGCATAATGTAGAACAATGCAAACCACACTGTGCAGAACTGTTATTCCTAAATAATCCTATAACATCTGGCTGGTTTGGCATACTTTTGAAAAATGTTTTGTGTTATACCTGATAAACATAATTTGAGAGAAGAATTGATTTACCAGTTTCTGGGAAGAAACTTGTGCCTTCCACTGACATCATACACCCACTGGACAGGTGAAATCCTTGGTTACAGTCAAGGTGTCCCACGGGTCTCTGTCCTAGGCCCTTATGTGTTTAGATTTTATCTTTCAGACCTTACTTTTTCATCTGAGGTGTTCTAAATAACTGATTACAAGTGTTACAGATAAGGCATGTCTGCAAAATAATTTGACTAAATTGACCATTTGGGCACAGGAGAATAATATGTTGATAAATACATCAACAACTAAGCATATGAGATTTTGGAGACATAAATTGAAATGTGAATATTTAATACAGCACACAGTGATTGAAACTGTAGACTCATTTAAAGACCTTGGTATACTAGTTTTTTCTAATCATATCAACCAATTGGCTAATGGTAGTTATAGAACTATAGGTTGTATAAAATTATTTATAAAGTTTAGGAAATCAAACATAATGAAGTCATTGTTTGTTAGTTACATTAGACCCAAACTTGAGTATGGAATAACAATATGGAAACCAGCTTATTGTACATTTTTTTATTTTTTATATTTTTCCCCTAACAGATTTCTTTGTTTTTAAATTGAATTGTACAGGTTATAGGTCACATTAAAGGTGGGAAAAGTTTTGAAATAATTTATTGTGGTCTCATTTTTTTTATATCACAAAAACCTGGCATTTTAACAAGGGTGCATAACGTTTTTTTATATCCACTGTAACATTGTGGGACTAGGCTAACAGGGCACAAAATGAAAAAAAAAAAAAAAAAACACCATTTTCAATGATCTAGGAACAACTAAAGATATCAGTTTAAAGACTGCCCAGTGTAAATGTGCCAAAGGTAGCCTTTTTCTGTAGCCCATTTAATTCAAACATACATGGTTAGTAATTTTGGATAGATTATTGTACCACTTTTCATCTAGTCAATTCAATACATTATTTAAAAAAATGCTTAATTTTGAATATTTACAACAGCTTCCTGAAAGACCTTTAAAATACACAGTTTTCTTCACTAGAGAAATAAGACATCTAGAAACCTTTAATCTGAAAACAATCAGGAAATGATATGATATTTAGCTTTTGAAAAGTTACTTAGAGGTGACTTTTGTCTGATATTTAAGGCAATGTAGGGCCCGAATGTACTTATTCTATGTCTGGGAAGCATTACTAAACAACTTGGGGAAAGTCATTATTGAAATTCATTTCTGAAAATAAATGTTAGCAATACAACAACAACAAAAAAAAGATTGGCCACTTTTGATATTATGGAGTAAGTATCTCATTACTGGCTGGAGAAGCTAGTCTAACTTTCTTCTGAAATAATCTTATGAGAAATACAAAGTACTAACATAGATTTACAGCAATAAACTTTAGGGGCTTTGAGGCCAGAGGTCATATGCTTAAAATTAAGTACTATATAAACTTTAAGGTAAAGCACAGTATACTGCAAACAGTCCTAACCCATCCAAAGGTAAGTTAATGAGACCAATAATCCATTTTCACTAAAAGTATATTTTATTAAACTGCCTACAATAGCCCTACATTGTGCCTTCTAGAATTTATCACAAGAGGTGTCCATCTCAACATCTTTTATTGTCCTTGACTGGTGTCCTGTTTTTTTTTTTATCATGCAACACAGCTTGGATCTCATCCTCTGCTGTGTCTGACCTCTGCTGACCAGCTTAATCAGATCCACGGTTTCATATCTTCATTCCATTATGGTCTTATAAAGCTTTTGCTTCCCTTGAATTAATTTTTCTGCCGGCTGACTTTCCCTTTTATTTAACCGCTCATGTGCTCCTTGTTACCCTTCTTGCCTGCGGGACCTTGTCTTCCGTTGCCTCCCTAACTACCTTGTTGTCTCCTTCTGAGTCTTCTTATTACCTTCTCCATTGCCATGTCCCTTAATGCTTTTCCCAAACCACTGTCACTGCTCGCAGGCTCATTTTGCTTCCCCCCCCCCCGCCTCCTTTCTCACAGTACTTTGTATTACATACTGCTGGAACATTGTCCTCGTGACTTGGAGTGTGGGTCATTTCTCTGCCCTCTAAAGTGAACTACAGACAACTGTGATTGTGGCTCATTAGAGGTACCTTTACTTCCATTTACTCTAAACTTTCTGTATTTCTCAGTATCACATCTAGTATCCTGTTTCTTTCTAGTTTAGTCTCATACCAGCTGTGTGAATGTTCTTCTTCCATTCAAAGCTTTTATGAAGTTCTTTTAATTTTCTATCTTAGATTCAGGAAATATAGTGCACCTCAGCTAAATTAATTGCCTCAATAATCATTACCATTTTCCCACACCTTGTCCTCACTCCTTTTTCCAACAGTAACTTTAAAAGAGCCCACCCGCAGAGACTATTTCTTTGCCATTTCTCTTGATCCTTCTAAAATACTGTGCCATTGCAATTACTTGTGGTTATTTTTTTCTGTTTCTGAATCACAATCCACCGCTTTGTTCTTCACTTTGCACTTGAAGTATTTTCTTAATAGAATGATACTGTCCTTAGTTTGCCAGCTGTTTCTTTCCTATAAACATTGCACATGAGTGCAGACAGGTTTCATTTTCTTTTCTGTTTAACAGTCTGTAATGTCCGCTATGTAACATAAATTTTCCTTCACTTACAAGTGTTAATATCTTTGCAACTTATTTACTGGAGTCATAGAAAGATATTGAAGTATTATGCACTTATCTACTTAAAGAAATTGGTTTGGGCACGGACTAATTTGTCCAAACATGCAGCGTTAGGGTGGAGGGGTTGGGGGTTTAGTGGAAAGAATGACAGAAATTATTCAATGGGAAAGGGGGGTATGTATGGGCAAAAGGAGTGTAAGGGTTAATTAACTGTTAGAGAGTAAGGTTATGTTAGGAAGGAAATGAGGTAATGGGTAGACAATAGTATTTGTTTCTTAGGCTGTGACTGGCAGTTCGAGGATTCAAACTCTAGCATGGGCTTGCTGCTCCTGGCCTCACTGCCCTTTGTTCAGGTCATGCAATTTTAGGCATTTTGGACCATGATATTTTGTGAGTGGAAGCAGACAGAGAAAAGGGGCTATGGGTATATATTCATGTGTGCGAACACACATTTCCAAATGTCCGTTACCATGAAATGTTGTGCTGAATTCCGTCACATTGACTGTCCTAAATGTCATAAATATGTCAAATTCGACATTCCTGGATCACTCCACCACTGAAACGAGTGCTACCATGGGTCAAAAAGGGGGTGAGGTTTTGTAATTCGGATTTTTTTTCATGGTTTTTGACTTTCACGGTTTGCGATTTGTGTAAACAGCATCGCAGATGTGGCCAACGAACGTTTGAATGTATACCGGGGCTGTGTGGAACCCCTCATTTGTTCCCCCTTCTAGTTTATTTCTTTGGGTGGGTATGATGTTTTTGTTGGTTATAGAAGTGAGTGGTATTGTGCTGCTTCTAATGGGAGGTTGGAGTTTAGGTGAGCAGATTGATTTTACGCAGTTGTATGTCACTAATAAGATGGATGTGAGTGGGTAATGCTGCCTACTATAATTAATTTATGACATTGGGTGTATTGAATTAAACTCATGTATTGTTAATAAGTGGTTTGTCTTATCCTAAATGGTGTTATTCTGTGCAAGCGAGGTCTGGACAAAAAAAAATTACATTGAGACCAGGAGGTAGTGCTGAAGCTACTCTAGTAATAACACAAACAAATATTTAACTGAGCATTGACTGTCCTGCTATGAAAGTGTGTAGTCGGATTACATAGGTTTGCACTGGTTTACTTTTACAGAGCTACATGCATTGCTCAAAACATCACACTTGCTCTCTTTCAGCTTGTTAAGGTAAAATAATAATTCAGTGTCTGCAAGCAAAGGCCATAGTTAAAGAAACTTCTCTAATACTGCAGATATGCTTAGATTCATAAATATAACCATTATTGGAAAACAAACAGTCCTTTTCATACACAGATTAAGGGCCTTAACCATTAGCTGCATAAGTCAGTAGGTATAGCATGTGGAATCAACTATATTTTCTGTGGCACCACAGAGAGACACACTGTTTTTTTTTTCATTTTATGTTATCTCCCTTTCATGCTTGTTATGACTGAAAGTTTTGTAAGCACTTTTTCTTTTGAGTAGACCTTCTTGACACTTAATTTCATCAAGCCCAGTCTGGTTCTTTTATGTCTTTTTAAGTACAGTTCTCCAGATATTTGTCTTTATTGGAGTTTGTAGGTGTACTGTATTGCAACAGATGAAAAAATAAGTTTTCTTTAGTTTCTGATGCTCTATTTAATAATTCATTCATACTTGCCTAGAAGGTTTTTATGAATTTTTAGTTAACCCATTTTTTTTGTATTGTGCCTTGTAGAGGAAATTGATTATACCTGTCTGCTTATGAAATATAGCACATTTGTTCTGATGGAAACTATATTCTGCTGCCAGGGACAATGTGTTCACATAAACCATAAATATCAAACTGTCTTTCTAGATAATTAACGCTATTCTAATATATAATTTCAGGTATATAATATTCTTCAAATCAGTTAAAATTGTCATCCAGCATCACCATTAATGCATTACTCACAAATAATAATTGAAAAACAATGTAAATTCTTTTCTGCCATCCACCTGGAAATTCCCATGGTTATAATGGAATTTGTCTTAGCACTGTCTATTCCAAATGAAATGTTCACAGGTCTTGCACACATCCTCAAAGTGTTCATGTTGGATAGACAACCAGCGTTACCCTTCTAGCTTTTGCTTTCCATTTTGCAATGACAGAATATTTTTATGCCATTTTAGTCAAGCTTTTCTCAGTTTTTACGGGATAATTTGAGTGTCCAATATGATACATCCTTGTCTTCTGAAAGTTTGAACCTTCATCTGGAAAAAAAAATCAAACTTTTATCAACATTCATTTTTGCTGGGCCTTGGCAGCATTCCTTCTCATAATGTAACGCATAAGACAGCTCTTGTTATTCTTACTATGAAACTGTTTTTAATAGAAATTTCCTGGAAAATGGTCTACTTTCAAAGTTCCCATGCATTCAGTGAGTAATACAGTAACGTTATCTGAAATTTCAGGTAACAGATCTCTAGATGGCCTATTAGCCTTATTATGCTTACTCTATGTAATAATCATATGTGGAGAGTATTAATGGTCATCAGTGAATTCTTCCAGTTTCCATGGTAGGCAATCCCATATGCTAACCAAACAATTAATATTTGCTGTCAATAATCGGCTTGCACTTTTTGTTGTAGAGATGAGCTGATGGAATTTAATTACCCTGAAAATTAAAGCATTTCCTTCACAGTCTGGGGCTTTTTTTTTCTCAGTTGCACAAATAGTTCTTCATGTGTCAACAGTTAGTGCAGAAGAGCTGCTTCTTATGTGAAGGAACAGAGTTTAAATCTTTCCAACTTCATTTGTCTGCTGTGTGACATTGAGCAAGTCACTTAACCAGACAGTGCTTTAGGACAATTGGGAAATTTGGCAAAGCTCCATAATGGTTTCCTGGATTACATGCCTACTGACTACCCATAAAAAGTAACTGGTTATTCTTTCAGTGAAGGCATGACATGATGAATGCCCATATTTATGGTGGAAGCTGAGATATCCTATGCTATAGGCATAATTTCAGATTGCACTATCTCCTTGTCATACAGTAGCATGTCAGCGTGCCTCTGCAATTTCTATAAGCACTTCAGTAAGGTCATTTATATTGTCATGCATGGCATGTTATCTTTTCATAGCCTATAAATCGATTAACACTGCTCTTTGGTTATGAACTTTCAATAGCAATTATCCAACTCCAGAAATGCTTGTAGCTTCACTCACAGAATGGAGACTTCCCAAGAATGACCTGCATTTTCCCTGTAGCATTAACTGATATAATCTTCTTCCTGGCCTTTACTGCTATATTAGAACAAGGATGCCTGTGCAATATGTTCCAGGGTCTGTTATGTTTTTTTGACATTCAGCACCACCAGCTTTAAATATTTCTTCCTTTTATCTTCCTTAGAAATGTTATACTGGCTTTACAATCCATACATCTTCAAACATTGACCTATGTTTCTTCTTCTTACCATTTGCTGTCAAATTCAGCTCACACTTTATAAACTCAGTAACAACACTAGCGCAACACCAAACAATACCACCCTCTTCAATCTCCTTATCTTCTCCACCCAATACTCCATCCTTCTCTATACAGCAAGTATCCATGATATTCACACATAAACTCCTCTGTAAACACAAACCGACAGCAGTGGCTACACACAATCTCCCAACCAAGCATTTACAATCAGCTACTAAAGCTCTTGCATGTTTTATCTCTATAATCATTTGCTCAGTATCATACAACATCCCTCTTACTATTTGCTGTCAAATTCAGCTCACACTTTATAAACTCAGTAACAGCACTAGCGCAATGCCAAACAATACCACCCTCTTCAGACTCCTTATCTTCTCCACCCAATACTCCATCCTTGTCTATACAGCAAGTATCCATAATATCCACATATAAACTCATCTGTAAACACAAACTGACAGCAGTGGCTACACACAATCTCCCAACCAAGCATCTACAACCAGCTACTAAAGCTCTTGTATGTTTTATCTCTGTAATCATTTGCTCAGTATCATACAACATCCCTACAATATGGAAACAATCTCACATTCTACCTGTCCACAACTGTGGCAGCTCCATGAAACTTATTAATTTCCATCCCATTGCTGTCCTTTCACCTCCCTCTAAAATCCATGAAATATGCATCTATAATCAGGTGGTGTGCTTCCTTCTACATGTTATCTCACCTAGTCAACATGGCATAGCTTTCATTCATACTGAAGTAGAACCATTGCATTATCTTTCCTTAACACCATATATCAAAACGGAAATGAAAACAAGTAAATCCCGTCCATCTTTCTAAAACTTTTGACCCTGTCTCCCATCCCAAATTAATACACAGTTTTACCACTATTGTTTTATCTCTCTCAACACTAAATTGGTTTAAGTGTTACTTCTCTAAACATACCCAGTCAGTAAACTGGAACACAGTCTTCTTCTGCATGCCAGTATCAAGGATCAGTTCTTGGCCCTTTACTGTTTAACCTGTTCATCAGTAGCCTTGTCTGTACCTTGACAGTCGCTGCTCTTATCTAATATGCTGACACTTCTGTTCCTATCTGCTCTGCCCCAGTACAATTTCACTTCAAACTTACCAAAAAATATTTTACTTCCATAGAAACCTGGCTTGTTCACTCACAACTCCCATCTGTTGCTAAATCTTTCCAAAACTAAATTAATACTCTTTACCCATAAGTCCAGTGTGCACAGTAATACAAATTTAATAATTACCTCTTCTTAGAATATTCCATTAGAAATTGTTCCTATAAACTATGCCTCTGTGTATTAATATACATGATCATGTCAAATCTGCATACAGATTTAAAATGTCATAAAGAAAACTCATCAAAATTAGGTCCATTGTGCATAGATTCTAAGTTCTTAACTGCACATTCTCATAAAACTACTCTGCCATACTTTCTCCTCTCATCTTTACTCAATACCTCTCCCTTCTTGCAAACATTAGCATAACATTAATATGGAAATTTGAACAATGCTACAACCCAATTGCAAAAATGTACCATTAAGATACATTACTTCATTCACCAGTGCCTATCCCTTAAGTAACTGAACTGGCTTGAATTCTCAAACCACTTAAGCTACACACAATTAAACGTTGGTTATAACATACTTGTCTTTTCCCAAAAAAATGTCCCTCACTTAGCCCTCTCCTACAATGATACCCTCTTTTAAGACCTCCTCAAATTATACTGAGAAACAATTCCTTGTCACAAAATCACTTAACTCTTTTGTTGATTCCTGATATTCCACTTATATCTCAAAGTTATGGAATTCACATCTCACTGCTATATGTTTTATATCCTCCCAAAAATGTTTCAAAGACAAACTGAAAGGCTATCTGCTTTACTCCTGCCATTGCTACCCAAGTTAAATCGATATACAAATATACTTTCCTTTAACTGCCCACTTAAATGAACTAAAATTACTCTAACCACATAACCAAAAAAAAAAAAAAACCGAATTGCTGTAGAGCTCCACGTAGAACACCAGTTTGATGTAAAACACAGCTTTATTAACAAGATTTTAATGCTGAATATGCACAGGGCGTTTTCGTCTGAGTATGCCCCAGACTTCTTCAGAAATAATATAAAATTATCCACATTCACCATTTTTATACAAATCAAGTAATTAATTAATGAGCTAATTAAAATATTAAAGACATACTGCTCACAAAAATATATATTATGAATTGCTTGCATAAACAAACAAAAAATGCTTGTAAGGGAATAATTTAAAATATGATCTAATAACATCCAACCTTAAAAATATTTAATTAATTATAATCAAATATATGTGTTTTGGATATTTATGTAATAAAAATATAAATAAATAAATATAAGTAAATGTCAATAAATATAAAATGTTACATACAAATATATATTTTGTATCAACTAAAATACATATGTCAATATTACAAACAATGTAAAAACACATTTATAGCTTGGCAGATCTAAGTTTTAAGAGGGGTAGAATTTAAATTAAATCATTTAACCCTGGGGGTCTATTGGCTTCCAAGGTAATCTGCCAAAAGGTTTCTCTAAACTCTAATTTGGTTTCCCAGGGACCCCCTCTTATTTCTTTTGGAACCATTTCAATTACAGAAAAAAAAGAACTGAGCATTATTGCATTCTAGTGTGTGTCTGTACAGGGCATTGGTGTTATTTTTCTTTTTAACATCATTTAAATGTTCATAGATTCTATGTTTTAGGTGTCTCTCAGTTTTGCCAACATAGAAGGCATCACAAGACCCACATGTAACTACATAAACCAGCCCTTGTGAATTACAATTGGAATAGTTGTTGTTGCATATTGTCTTTTTCTTGGCCTTAATATATAATTATTTGCCCTGTAATATGCATTTACATTGGTTACAGGTCCCATACTTAAAAATTCCCCTTCTTTTATGTGTAAACACCAGTAAATTTTTAATATTTTGCCCTTTCTTAAAAACTACCTCAAGGGGCTTATTTTAAACACTTCCAAATCTGTAAATTTGGAAAATTTTTACCATTCCCTTTCTAGGATGGATTTAATCTGGTATGCAGTCCCACTAAAATTAGTGACAAAGGCCCTAACAAAATCTTCCTGAATAATATTTTGCTTTGGACCTAATGTGGAGATTGTTAAACCTGTACCTAAAACTGGTACATATTTATCCTTTCTCCCTTGCATCACTTCTGTCTGTATGCTAACAATAAGGTCCACTGGATAACCCCTATCCTTGAACATATTTTGCAGTACCATACATTCCTTCTGGAAGTCTTGGTCACTGGATGTCATATGGCTTACATGGACATAATGTCCTTTAATGATGCTTTTTTTCTGGAATGAAGGATGTGCACTGCCATAACTAATATATGCGTTTGAAAATGTTGGCTTCCTATAAACAACTGACTTAAACCAATTTCCAGTGTTTTGTATTGTCACATCCAGGTAATTAAATTTCCCTGTTGTTACCTGGTGTGTGAACTGAAGAAAAGTTGTGGTACGGGACAAGTAGTTCATAAATTCCTCTAATTTGGTCATATCCGCTATCCAAAAAATGCAGATATCGTCAAGCTATGGGGTATATAAATTCCAATATTGTGAATAGGAACATATATGTACAAATTTATTCTCCCAAACTGACAGGATGATTTCTGCATAAGTGGGGGCACAACTGGCCCCCATAGCAACTCCTTGTTCCTGTCGGTAGAATTCCCCTTCAAAAAATAGGAAGTTATTTCTGAGAACAAAATCGGCTAATTCCAAACAAAGAAAAATATAATTTTCAGAAATGTTAGCCTGCATTCTTAAAGCTTCTTCTAACCACAGCAATCCTGTATCATGTGGAATGGCCAAAAACAAATCTACAATATTACTACAAAAAAATGTAAGGCCATCCACACTATATTCTGGATGTATTCTGACAAGAAAATCCGAAGAGTCCTTTAGGATGTGAGGGCAACACAACCCCCCCCCCCCCATATAGCTTTGCATTTCCAATCCAAAAATTTTATTGTAGGCACTATCTTGGAACCCTCTGAAGCTACAACAGGCCTAAATGGGAGGGGGGGGGGGTCATCCACATCCTTATGGACCTTGGGTATGCCAAATATTGAAGGGACTCTGGGTGAATTATTTTCCACATATGAGTAAGTCTGGAAGTCAATCACCCCTTGATCAAATAAATCTTTCAATGCTAGATCTATTTTCATGTAAGCAATATTAGCTTCATTAATGGATACTTGACTATATTTATTTTCATCATGTAGGAGGGAAAGCATTTTGCCTTCATACAGAATTTTATCCATGAGGACAATGCCTTCTCCCTTGTCAGTTTCCATTACACGTACTTTGGGGTTAGGACATAGTTGTTTCAATAAGGCATACTCTTCTTTGGTTAAGTTGTTCCTGATACGGGTCTTTTCCTGATTTTTGTATAAATTTCAAATTTTGTTTTCTATTACATTTTCCAAGTTCCTTAAGTGTGGGTGTAATTGTGGATTAAAAGTACTACTTTTCCTGGGTACCATAACATTGGATGTTATTACTGCATTCCCAGTGAAAAATTGTTCTAAATTTATTTTTCTAATGAACAGCTTAATATCAATAATGGGTTGCGACAAAGTACCTTTTTTCATGGGAATATATTTAAACCCCTTCATAAATAAATTAAAAAATTCTTGTGTCACCTCTAAGGAACTGTAATTAAATATATGAAATCCTTGCCAACTTACAATGTGTAAAACATTTTGAATACCAACTCCATTAGTAACTTGGGTTCCTACCTGTATGTCCCCCTGTTGCCCCCTCCCATCTGTTGGAGGAGGGCTTTGAAAAAATGGTTGTTGTTATTATTTTTCTGCCTAAGTCTTTCTGATCCATGTGGGGATATATATCCATTGTTATCATTGCTGTTATGCATTTATGTTCCATTAGATATGACCGATTCATTACCATTCTGTCCTAGTAGTTCAGGTTCTTGTATTACTTCTGAGTATGTTCTTCTGATATGTGAATTATTAAACTGGGACCAGGGTAATGGATATTGTTTACCTTCTCCATACTCTTTCAGGTCACGGTCTAGCTTTTTACACTTCCTATTCAAGATATCATCATATTTTTTATCTATAGCAGTTGTAATATTGAAATACTTGTCCTGTTCATGCTGCACATCAAATAGTAAATCATTCTTGATACATACATTATGCACATCAATATGTTCTTGTGAAACCATCATTTCTCATTCATTATTACAAATCATAGCCTTTAAAATCTCTAAACCACATCTATAAAAAATAGTAATTAATTCTTTATAAAAATCAGATCCCACTAAAACATTGTTCGGGTATTTGTAAACCCGTAATCCATTAGGCACAATCCCCTGCCTTATACACTCCCCCAAATAGGCATTTTCAATGTTTAAAGTTTTATATTTAGTTAAAGCCTCTTGCAATTTGTTAAGGCTTACTCTGTATGTGTCCGTACTTCCAGCGTTGATTTGTTGTGGCATTCTTTTTTGAAAAATAGGCTTCTGCTGTAGCCACTCATTTAATTCCTGCTGAACCAGGTTACTAACATTAACTGTTGCTTCATTCACTTGTTCACGTACATCCACCGACTCTTCACATTGCAGCAAAATCGATGGTGTACTATTCCATGACTGTTCTACCTGTCCTGGTCCATTGTAAATGGCCACAGAGTCAGTCTGGCATTCATGGCATCTAAAGTCTTCCTGGTTCCCAGGCATACTTGTATTTGATAAAAGTACAGCAACTCCCTGACCTATGGGAGTCAAGACCTCCATAAGCTGTGACAGCTGACTTGAAATCCTACGTAGTTCACCCATTTCCTGGCCTCGAAAATCATTGGGGTTGTGCAAGGGTGAATTCAGCTCCTCAACAGGCTTCATATAAAGGCCAAAAACCACAAAAACAGAGCCGATCCAGTAGAATGTACCAAATAACCAGAAAAAATGAATTGTAGAGCTCCACGTAGAACACCAGTTTGATGTAAAACACAGCTTTATTAACAAGATTTTAATGCTGAATATACACAGGGTGTTTTCGTCTGAGTATCCCCCAGACAACTTCAGAAATAATATAAAATCATCCACAGTCACCATTTTTATACAAATCAAGTAATTAATTAATGAGATAATTAAAAATATTAAAGGCATACTGCTCACAAAATATATATATATATATATATATATATATATATATATATATATATATATATATATATATATATATATATATTATGAATTGCTTGCATAAACAAACTGAAAATGCTTGTAAGGGAATAATTTAAAATATGATCTACTAACATCCAATCTTAAAAATATTTAATTAATTATAATCAAATAGATGTGTTTTGGATATTTATGTAAGAAAATATAAATAAATATAAGTAAATGTCAATAAATATAAAATGTTGCATAAAAATATATATTTTGCATCAACTACAATACATATGTCAGTATTGTAAACAATGTAAAAACACATTTATAGCTTGGCAGATCTAAGTTTTAAGAGGGGGTAGAATTGAAATTAAATCATTTAACCCTGGGGGTCTATTGGCTTCCAATGTAATTTGCCAAAAGGTTTCTCTAAACTCTAATTTGGTTTCCCAGGGGCCCCCTTTTATTTCTTTTGGAACCATTCCTTTTCCCCAAAAAGTGTCCCTCACTTAGCCCTCTCCTGCAATGATACCCTCTTGTAAGACCTCCTCATATTATACTCAGAAACAATTTCTTGCCACCAAATTACTTAACTCTTTTGTCGATTCCTGATATTCCACTTATGTCTCAAAGTTATGGAATTCACATCCCACTGCTATATGTTTTATATCCTCCCAAAAATGTTTCAAATGCAAACTGAAAGACTATCTGCTTTACTCCTGCAATTGCTACCCAGGGTAAAGCAATATCCAAATATACTTTCCTTTAACTACCCACTTAAATGAACTAAAATTGCTCTAACCATATATTATTCTAATTAATCTGACCAGTTAAGGTATTTCTCTTTGTTCTATCACACTGGATTCAGCTGCAACTCTCCCTCGTCCTCTTCCTCACTATCCTTACTGCTTTTTCCATAAACGTAAACCCTGACTAACTCTGTTCTGCTTTTCCCTTATCCTTGCCACATGCCCTATTACTACTCAATAACTTTAGCCCTCCTGAATCTCTTATCTTTTTACTGCTCGTATTATTTAGTCGGACCTGTTATTACTCATTGCATACAAGTAAGGCTCTCCCATCTCCAAGTTACCTATCATTATCCACTCTAAATCTTCCCAGCAAGCTCATATCATTTCACCTTTAGCGCTAAAATTATCTTTTCTGTATTTCCATTAACACTGCTTTGTGACTCACAATCTATTTTATTTTTAAATCCCTTGCCTAAGCACAATTACTTACTGCATCTTTTCTTCTTAAGCATAAAACACCATTCTTATCTATTTCTATCTTACTCTTTCTTGATACAACAAGAGTTGTTAGGTATTTTAATCCTAATTGGTCTACAATTGGCTTCTGAATAGATCCAACAGACTACTTTTAAATGAATCCGTTTAAAGTGCTCTGTTTATTATTGTAATATCATTATTGTTTATTGAATATTTTCTTTTTGCTTATTTTTCTCTACTTCTTTTGTAAAATATATTCTAAGCATTAATGTGTATAAGACTGATTTAGCTTTTCTCTATGGGCGTCTGTTGAAAAGAGGTTATTTATGACCCAGTCAGAGTTTCCCAGTAAACAAATGGAAATAAATGAATAAATAATCAATACATTTGTCAAGACTATGTCTTCTATCATCTTCTGAGTAAATTATTTCACTTTACTCGCTCTTACTTTATTTATCTTCTTTCACAACATAATGTAGTCATCATACCTGTGCCTCATTACTCTCTAGATTTTCCCTTGAGGTAACACACTCTTTTTTGATTTGTGCATTTTAGCACAAGAGCTTTTCTTTTTAGTTAATGTTCTTTCAACAAATGTTATTTCAATTATCCATCACAGCATATCAGTTACTGATTAGGATGAACCTGTGGCATTCTACAAATTTTAGAAAGAATACTCATATATTTATATCAGTACTCCATAGCTTTAGCAAATTTGTTAGATTTACTATGCTGTTAACATGAGATTCTTGCAGGCCGAACATCTCCCTTTATAATATTTTCAAGGTATTCATAATTTTCAGGTAGCTTTTATTATTGTTACTGTTAAAATATTCAATAACATTTTTGCTAATACTGTAAGCTACCGATATTTTTACTATGTATCTGGAATGGAAATTATATAGAATTCTAGTGGTAATACACTTATTCCTGTATCTTTATAACTTTTCTACTCTACCTTCCCTTTATCAAAGTCAGCTCATTGTAACCTTTTTGCTATTTTTCTACAACTGTTCTTAGATAGTGTTCTTAATACTGATGAATAGGAGTCTATGTTCACAACTTGAACAAAAACTTCATCGAACAACTAATCCACAAACAGTAACCCCAGAATATCACTTTCATCAAAGAGTGAAATCATCATAAAAAAATCATTGATAGGTAATAGTTGGCCAACAACTAGGAAGCAATCCACAAAGGTGGGGGGCTGTGCCCCCCACACACCTCTCACTATATATATATATATATATATATATATATATATATATATATATATATATATATATATATATATATATATATACCAACTCCAAAATCACACTACAATGGGGAAAAGGACACATTTTAAAAGGTTATGTTTAGTTTACCTTATATAGTGTTGTACTTCCTTGTTGTTGACCAGCTATTACTTTTCAGTGATTTTTCTTACAATGATTTTGCTCTTTGATGAAAGAGATGCTCGCAGATTACTGTTCAAGGAATAACCGTTCAATGAAGTTTTTGTTTGATGTGTAAACATAGACCCGATAAATAGCAATATTTTCCTTTCCTTCAGAATCTGGTCATAGGATTCATAAAAGTCATGCTTTGTATAAGGTTGTACACAAAGCATAACATAATTTGACTATTACATAATCAGAAAACATCCATTATTAGCCATTTTGGAATTGTATGCATTGTGCATGAAGAAAAAAACAGTGATGCTTTCTAGTGCCTCTTCAGTAAATTAAGCAGAGTGGAATGTTAATAAACATTCTATTATATTGTATTTTTACTATGCTTGATTTGAGAAGACCCTTCCACATTTAATTAGGGACGGGTATATAAAGCAATGGCATGCCATAAACCAGCATGTAACCAGCATGAGCACAGAACCTCACATTGTAAGGATATAGTGCCAATACTGTATGCATGCACACATGGTAAAGACAGGGGATTATGTATCTTGGGACTCTAGTCTGTCTCCACAGTTACTGTGAATGCATAGTCTGCTTCTAACAGATACACATCATTGACCTGGTAGAATATAAATTAGACACATTCTCAATATTATAAAAGGATATGGGTGAGGTCTGATCTCAGCACAAGTACTGTCTTAACATTATAGTTAGCAGAAGGTTCAAAAGGGGACCTACAACAGATGGGAACATTCTTTTAACATTAGCACTACAGGAAGAGGAGGAGGATGGAGGAAGCCCTTTTTCTCCTGGATGTGACGAGAGATACTGATATGCAGTAGGGTAAAACTGTTACATTCTGCTGCCAGAGAGGACAAGACAAGAAGGGGAGGAGGGAGAGAGATGGAGGTTAATAATTAGCTGTACTGCTATTTCAGACAATATAAGACAAGAGGGGTTGGCATGGGATAGGGAGACTTGCTACATTATAGGTTCATAGGTAGATACTAGGCTATCTGCCCTAGGGCATTTATAAGCCTAGCCAGAGTGTATTTGGCTTCCGCCTCCCTATTAGATTAGCCTACTGTGCCTCTGTAAAGTAGGTCACAGAAGGTACCCTTTTAAGATTAGTTTAATGTGCCTCTGTCTAGCAGGGACACAGAAGAGATCCCAGGGGTGAATTTGCGATTTCCCATCCACGCGTCCAGATTTCACTTGAAGAGGGTCAGCGAGGGGCTATGTCTAACATGAATTGGGATTCTATTCCAGAGTGAGGGGAGCCTCTGGGAAATGAATCTGTCCCTCCAGCATGTCCTATTTATTTTTGTGTTGAGGTTTAGGTCCCTGGAGCGTGTAGCTATAAGGGACTTGGATTTTTTGAGGTGGAGCATGTCCATTAATTGTAGGTTTGACATGGCTTTGTACGTCAGGCATAGATCGCCTCTGAGTAGGCGGTAAGCAACTGAGTAGATCTGGAGTTTCTTTAGTCGAGCTGCATAGGACATCTGTTTGTAGCCCATGATCCTTCTGATGTCACTGACGACAACATCAACAAGGAGTGGAGGATGATTGAAAGAGATTAATAATTGCCTTGTACTGCTACTTTAGGACAAGACATGAAGAAACAACAGATGAAAGAGACTTTACTGTTGATACAACAGAATTTGGAGATGTGCTTACCCTATGCATGAGCATGGAATGTCGCCAGCAGGAATGATGGGGGTTGTTGACATTGAAACAAAAGATGGACATTGTATCATTCGCTGCAACAGCAACACTATTACAGAAAACCTCGTATTTTCTGACTAAAGAATGATGTGGGGAGGGATTATTATATTTAAACAAAGGATGATTGAGCATTGTATTGTTTACTGAAAGAGCAACATTGCTACAGCAAACTTTATTACATTTTCTGACTGGAGAATAAAGTCACAAAGTGCAACAGCAAACGCAAGTTTGCTTTAATTAATTTTAATGTGGTTACACAGTGCTCTGTGGGTCAGTTGAGGCACATTTCTTTCACAAATTTTATAAATATGCATTAATAATCCCTATCCTTCCACTTCTGTATGGAAAGCCTTAGACCAATCATGTCAAAACATGAATAACAGTGCACTGTGGGATACACACTGATCTGAATGAATTGCATTGTATCATATGTTGTATGATTTTTATTTAGTCAAAGCTGGTCTGTTAAGAATTATTGTTTACTGTATTCTGGCTGATGTGTGGTATTATTTACACACTCTATCCTCAGTTACTACAGACTCAGACATATGAAATTAAAAGGTACTGGGGTTATGCCTCATAGGAGCTATATGTCAGTCACTTACCTCCCTTCATTTTATGCTTGAATTTTCAGAAAAATAAAATGAATACATTGGCCATTGATATGGTGGTGTTCATTATATTAAGCGAGGCATTTCTTACGCATAGGTCATTAATTCATAGGAAGAGAGTTAAAGAAGTGCACTTATCAACTGTTAACCATCTAAACAATGGAGATCCTATATTTGGTACAATAGGCAGGTGACATCAACATAGTGTGCTTATTGGCTGAATACAAATGAATATAGAACATCAGAACTATGATGTTCTACTCAGTAGTACACTAAATAACTTGTCCGAAGGCACAACACAGTTAAAAGAAGTGGGATCTGTATATGTGGCTTCCCAATGATATTGCACAGTGGGACCAATAAGGACCTGACTAAACTGGGTTCAAATTATAACAGTGAATGCTTAAAATAGCCAGTGCTGTATAAACGACCCTTAAAAACTGAAACGGCAAAATGCCAAACACACAGAACAGCAAATTTTTTTTCCCAGGGAAAAAAAATCTCTGCTCCGGGAAAAAAACCCCACACAAAATAAAGTGGGGGCTTCATCCCCCACACTACTTAAATATACCAACTCCGAGATCACACCACAGTGGAGGAAATGGCAATGTCCCAAAAATGGCCCAGTAATTTTTTTCCCTGGGAAAAAAAAACGCTGTTCCGTGTGTTTGGGATTTTGCGGTTTCCATTTAATATGGTCGATAAAACAGCGTTCATTATTTTAAGCATTCGCTGATATAATAGGGAACCACTAAACTGCACCCATTAAATGTCAATAACTGAACATAATAACACATCAAAATGGAAAGTGGAAGAGGTCTGTACACCATGTGTTAGCTATGTGAGCATGTAAGCAATCCTGAGTGAATGACACAGGACACTGGAAACATATCTCTCAACCTCTTAGTGCAAAAAATCTGGAAAAGCCAAAGATAATGGAGAAGTGAAGGCTGAAAAATAAGGACATATTTTAAATATTGCTCTTATAAACTTGGATAGATGCTAGAATAATATGTTGTGTGTTAGCATGCATTTGTGATGATATAAAGTCAGAAATTCAAATGTATGTCATTATTTAGTGACTTCAATCCTCAGTAATATGCCAGAAAACCACAAATTTTATGAGAAACAGACTAAAAATATGAGTCAATATTCTGGACATTTTGCAAAAGTCTGAACAGTTGAGAGGTATGATTGGAAAGAATGTGCCTTGCCTGTGAATTCTACTGTATATCAATATCCATTGCTAATGATAAAACAGAGACATTGGCAGGATTGGGTCTATCTGGCTTGCATTACTTACATGACAAGAATTCAGTGGTACAGGTGTCATCACACTCCTGTCTTTATGCTTGCACAACCACATACATCAGTCAGAGCTAGCCACATATTTCCTGCTTCTTTTGCATTTATCTGCTGTCTGCATATTGTTATATGCCTGTTTGCAATATACAATCCTGACAGAAATGAAACTATGCAGTTTAGAGATACTTATCATTTTCCTTACTGTTATGCTTTTACACATGATTTCTTTTATTCTCAAGAAGTAACTAAAGCTAAGAAAAAAGCATAAGCTCTGTCCTATATCTGTTTTCCTTCTTCGTCTTCTTCTTCTTCTTCTGCTTGTTCTCTCTCTCTGAAGAATTTTGGTCCCTATGGTTCTGTTGATGAACATTGCACTATTCCTTTCTTCTCTCCATTGCAATATAGTCAGTAGTAATATCTGCATCATCTTATCTATCTGTCTGTCTGTCTATCTATTCTTCTATCTGTCTGTTTATCTATCTATATGTATCTGTCTATATCAAACTATCTCTCTATATAGACGGATAGAACCATAGACGCGTGCATCTGTACGCACACACACACACGCACACACACATACACACACACACACACACACACACACACACACACACACACACACACACACACACACACAGAAAGTCTGTTAGAATCTTAAAAGAACTTAAGATTTTTCTTTTTCTTTTATTCTTTTTCTTTTCTTTTATTTCATTCTTATTTATCTCTTTACTTTCTTTATTTTTTCATTTTCCTGCTTTCCTATGCATTCATTTTCTATAGTTGTCAGTCATGTCATCTCCGTCTTTCTTATCTCCTTCCTTTTCTTTATTCATTTTTCTGATTTTTTTGCTCCTCTATTTCTTGCAGATGCCACACACTGTATATTCCATTCACACCCTTTCCAAACTGTTTTAAAATAAGAATATTTATATTTTGTTGGCATAGTGAGATTATGTTCAATAGCTATGCTTCAGTATTTCATAGACAGAAATATTCCTTTGTCATTTCTAAACTTGTTAAGGGCTTCTGTTTTGTTTTGTAATACCTTTCAAATAAGACTTCTAATGATATTTTCAGCAGTCCTGCAGAAAAAAATATAAATTCCTATTACAAATCAAAATTTTCTAGTGGATTGAATAGTTTTTCACTGAAGAAGTGATCCACTGTGCAGTCTCATATTATATAATTAAATTCTGAAATGCTAAGTTTCATGATTTACTTTAATGGAGTGCTATGAATATGTCAAGACTCAAATATGACATATTTGTGTAAAATGTTTTTGTAGCCCTGATGTTAGCTAATATGGAATATATTTTGTTTCAATCCACTGGCATACCTTAAACTGAGGGCATGCATAATCGAATAGCAAAAGGTTTTAAAAAGCAATATTTGCACTCTGGGACATTTTAGGAGACACCAATTCTAAGAAGAGCTTATATGAAGACTGAATCAAAGCATAAGGGCGTTTATGTTATGCTAATAAAATTACTTATTTGTTGATATGTTAAGATAAATTGTGATTTATCATATAGTGTATTTGCAAAAAAATATATTTAGTCAGGGAACATTAATTTAAAAAATCAAGTCACCAGGATCTATTTCTATTACCGTAGACAGCTGTTTTCAAACTTCATTATGTGCTTATGATGTAAGGACAGTGACAGACTCTAAACTCATACCCTGCATGGTAGCATTCTAAGAATCAGATGACTTGGTAATGGGTGAAAAATGGAGTGACTGACTAAAGAATGTTCAGAATGCAAGGAGGAGAAAGAATGGTGCACATCTATAGTAAACCCAATGTTTCATTGTCTGTCATACTGACAACACACAAACATGACTGGGCAATTTCCATTAAGTTGGAAACTTATATATAGGACTCAACAGGTGTCACATTGCATTGAAGGAGTTATTTATTTTTTAGCCATATTCTTTATTTACATGCAAAGATATTTCACATTCAAATATGGAGATTCATACAACATTTCCAAACATTGTAGTGGCATTTAAATAGAAATTTACAGACAGTTCTGCTAAGAATTGTATTAACTTCACCTTAATGCAGCTGCCCGTCCATCCATCTACCCAGGAAACTGAAAACAGTGATCGTCAGACAGGAATCACTTACAAGAGCAAACACACACACACGCACACACACACACACACACACACACACACACACACACACACACACACACACACACACACACATACACTAGACAATCTCGACATACTGAAATCTCAAATTTCAGTACGTTGATACCGAATAGTGGAAAGTGCAGTTACTCGAAACTACACTATGCCGAATGCAGTAGTGTCGAATCTGCAAATGTCAAATCCACCGCTATTGTGGTGTCGCGTTTGTTATGTGTGGTGCGGTTTGTGGATTTATCTGGGGTTTCAGGTATATGTTGTGTGTTTGAGGATATTGGGTAGAGATTTTAGTGTGTGTGAGTGTGTGCAATGGAGTTTTTTGTGTGTTTGTGTGTTTAGTGTGACCTCCGAGTTAGAATATATAAGTAGGGGGGTATGGGGGGCACAGCCCCACCTGGGTGCAGGGGCCTTGCCCCTGCTTATAGGTAGGTTAGGTGTGTATCTGTGTGTTATGTTTATTTAGTTAGGTAGGTGTATGTGTGTGCAATTATGTCTTGGTTTGTGTGTGTGTGTGTGTGTGTGTGTGTGTGTGTGTGTGTGTGTGTGTGTGTGTGTGTGTGTGTGTGTGTGAATGGTCGCAGTTGTGGTATTCATGATTGTGGGTTTTCGTGTATGTGGGTTTTCGACTATTCAGTCTTGAAATACTGAAATTCGACATTTCAGTACTTCAAGATTGTATAGTGAATCCACACACACACTCACACACACACACACACACACACACACACACACACACACACACACACACACACACACACACACACACACACACACACACACACACTCACGTATGCACTAAAGGTTCCACCCTTTGGGGTACTTTGAAAATTTCCACTTTACTTCTATGCATGTTTCTGGGATGTGGAAGAGAACAAAAAGACCCCAGTGACAATCCATGAAAGAGGACACGCAAACTTCATACCTAGGAATCAACTCAGAGAATCAAACACAAAGAGAGACAGCACTATCCACAAATTTGCTGTGATACCTTCATTACATTTCTCTGTACACAAATAATATGAAAATGCAGGGGATTTTTTTCTGTTTTATTTTATCAGAAAAAATAGTTATTTCATTTTGCTGCTTAGTTAAGTCTCAGTGCACAGAATACTGGGTAGTTAATGGAAGATCCTTGTTTCACATAAAAAAAGAAAAACATAAACATTTAAAAAAAAAACAATCATATGCATGTGGTGCAAGAAAGTAACACGTACATGGACTGAAAGATTTACTGACTGCTTCATGAAATGAGAGACATCAATACTATTATTGTAAAACCCATCAGCTTACTCCTCAATGATGGAAGCATACATTGTAAATCTAAAAGGGGTTGACCACATGTATCAGTAACCATGCAGTTCTTCAGCATCTCCTGCTGAGAATAGTAAAGATGTTGCAAGCATGAGTATGCTATGGAACCACTGTAGCATTAATTTAAACTTCTCAGTTGCAAAAGTTGGTTCTTTGCTGGCTAAACCAGCAGTCTGCAGTACAGATGTGTAGCAGTTAAGAGTTACATCCAGAAGTTTCAGGTGTGTACCTTTTGTTTCAAATTGTATATGATATGCAGATACCTATGTTGTGGTTTAAGCAGCAATATGAACAGTTCAGTAATAAGTTCACACATATAAATCTACGCATTCTATTATTTTACAACAGTCAAAAGCAACAAAACTGGAAATTAAATAAACAAACAAATAAGTAAATAGGACTTGGACTGCAAACACCACCTTTATTACAATGTTTATAGTAAAAGTGCTTTTCATTTTCTGAGTCTTCCTGTTTGCATTTTGAGATACGAGTGCATTTTTATTATTTTAGTGCCTACCTATTTGACACAGGAGAACCATTTTGGAGATGGATTTCATGTATCACTTTCCAATGAGATATTGATTCTAGTTCAGAGGAGAAACAGTGACTTACACGGTCAACTAACAATTGTGTTTGCTATGGTGTACGTCAATGACATATGCTTTGATCATTTATCTGTAAGCCATCTTGAGATTTCCAACAAGCAGAGAGACCTTGAATTTAAGTTTAATAACTGAAATGTGAAATCATTGAGATGGTTGTATCTAAATAAAGTCTCATATATTCAAAAGTAAAAGCAAACTTGATGGAGGGAATTTAGTAGATGAGAAAATCATCTAAGGGAAGACTTTAGATGGGATTTACAGAAACTTATCTTTGTTTTTACTTCAGTGTAGGAAGAAAAGGCTGTTTGCTATTCACAAAAAGGATATTTGAGAAATCCTGAATGAGTTTTGACTTTATGGTGTTGTTGGAGGAAGCACAAAAGTTAGGTTGCAGAAGGATTTTGGTAAAGCAGAAGTCAGATAATAGTGAGTATATGAAAATAGAAATGAGAAGTATACCAAGAAGTGGGCCTTGGGGATCTTCACAGAGAAAAGAGCAGGGGATGACATTCTGGAGTTGATTCTGACCTAAATGGATTTGTCACACAAGTAGCCAGCAAACTAGTTTGTAGTATTTGTGTAGAAGTTGACAGATTGGAGATAATATATAGATGGTGATGGTTTATAAGGTTTTAGTGGGTCTATATTAGATAAATGAAAATTTAGTTCAGCGAACGGCACTTGTGTCAAAAATGCCACTGAGTGAACTGTTTATAGTGAGATCGCGGTGCAGTATAGATCAGAAAATTTGCCCTTTCCTCACTGTAGTGCAATCTCAGAGATGATGTATATAATTAGTGGAGGGTGTGTGGGGGCTGTGCCCCTCACAAGAGTGAATTCAATGAATGGCAGTTTCGATGTAAGTACCATTTGCTGAACTGAATTTTCAATTATATAATATAGACCCGGGTTTAGTAAGGTCAATGAACAGGGTAAGAAATAGAAGGCATTGGTCCACAGCTGTAAGAATAGAATATGTTACACAGAAAATAGCAGTTTAGGGGGATCCCATCTGCCATGAAATAATTTGGGAATATAGAAATAGCTATTAAAAAAAACTCAGAGATTTAGAAATAAACAACTTTCTCCAAAATGATGCCAATGGGAAAGACACAGAGATAAGATAAAAAAAAGTATGACATCCATTTGTAGCTTTGGTCTTAGTGATTTCCCCAAATTGTTTACTACATAAGCTCACTACACTTATAAACTGTACCATCACCACTATAAAGGGTTTTATGCCTTTATCTTGATAGTTGTCAAGAGAAGTAACAGATAGACAGTGAAATTCAATGAAGCCTACATTGTCCAGGCACAATGTGCACATGGTAGCACATAGTTTTAGATTTAGTAAGCAGTATGTACCACCGCGCAAACATGGTTAACACTGTGGCATGCTAATTACAGTAGGGTTACCACCTGTCCCACTTTGCGAGGGACAGTCCCTCTTTGGGAAGTTGTATCTTGACAAAAAATTGTAAAAATGGCAAATGTCCTGAGATTTTAGGACAAAATTATTTCCTATATTTTATGTAAAAGTTGCATAAAATAGTTATTTTGTATCTAAAATAACCTAAATGTTATAAGAAACAGAATAAGCAACTAAAATGCTACAAGAATAAGCTTTTAATTAGGCAAAAAAGTTACATTCTAACCTTTGTACCGACTGTGGGTATGTGTCAGCCTGTAAAATCTGATGTTTGTACCAAAAATGTCCCACTTCGGCCATTTGAAAAGGTGGCAACCCTAAATTACAGCATAAGCAGCTGAATTGTTTGCTAATCAACCAATCCGACATGGTGGAACTATTCAACAAGTTATAAAGCAACCATGTAGACTCGGTGCTTGTTTTCCTTCAAATCCCAAAATCTATTGGAATACAGCCATAGAAAGGAGTCTACATGGAAAGAATGTTAGGGGCTGCTGCTACTTTAATTAACTTGATTGTGCAACAGGCTGATGTCAATGCTTCTGCTGCTGCCAGTAGACCTAGACCAAGAAGGAGAAGAGTTTTCAGGCCATGTTTAACTTTTTACAATGTACATGATGTGGAAATTGTAGATCACTACAGGGTGGATAGAGACACACTACAGGACCCCTGCAACCTCTGTTGTTCTTAACTCAGAGCCAGGGCCAACTGAGGGGAACCTATCCCAGCGGAGACAAAGGTATGTGTAGCACTTAGAATCTTAGCTGCAGGTACCTTTCAGAGACCAGCAGGGGACATGCTGGGGGTGTCACAGGCATCAGCATCCAGGATCTTCCATCAATTCCTGAATGTTGTGCTCCAACATGTCAGTGACCACATCTATTTTCCCCATACTCCTGAGGAGAGGGCCAGAAATATGCAAGAGGTCTACCCTGTAGCACACTACTCTGAATTACTGGGTGCCGTAGATTGCACATATATACAAATTAAGGCACCAACCAGGCAAAAGGGTAGGCTCTATATAAACAGAAAGGGTTTCCACTCTATTAACTGCCAGGTTGTGCGTAATGCTAAGGGAATAATCTTGAATGTGTGTGCTAGCAACCCAGGTAGTTACCATGACTCATATATCTGGCACACCTCTCAACTGTATCAGAGCGTCATTTACTAGGGATTGCAGGTTATGCACTAGAACTGTGACTGATGACTGCCATGACAAATGCTCATATATCCACTGAAGATCGCTATAATGGGCAAGAGGCATATGCTCAAACCAGAAATATCATAGAGTGTGTGTTTAGGCTGCTGAAGTTGCAGTTCTGGTGCCTAGATACATCTGGGCTAACCCTGCAGTACAATCCATGGACATTTACTGAAATATTCACAGAATGTGCCATGTTGCACAACTTCAACCTGAGAAAACAGTTTCAGCAGGATCAGCAAGGGGAAGAAGCATACATCCCACCACCATTGTCAAGGTCACCACAGCCACAGGCAGAGAAGCAGTCAGAGAGGGAGCCACCAGCTGCTGTGGGTATAGGCAGAAGTTCAATATGCTCTCACATTGGCTAGGAGACAATGCATAGCACACTAACCCACCAACTAAGGGCCTAAAACCTTCCTCCCATGCACATTCATATACTAATACCAACACTCCCAACCTTTTCCTCCCCATGTATTGGATGTGTACTGCTTGCATCAGACAGTGTCAGCCCTGAACTAAAACTGTGACAACTGCTGCATTTACAAGGTTAGTCTTGAATCTGGAGTGTATTGTGTGATAACATGAATGCGTGGCATAGCCTTATATTTCATGACCTGGTACTGTAAGCAAGTAAAAGGTGGGAGATTTGAACAGAAATGACCTTAACATGTGACAGCAAAGACTTATTTGACATATATGTGTCCATTACTAAGTAGTAGGCCTCAGGCATCAAAGATTCACACAGTCATACCTCTCAGAAGTACTAATGGTTACTGCATGCCCTCAGTTTAGCACCATATGTTTGTAATGAAAAATTACTAAAAAGACAAGTTAGAAGGTAATGTTACATATTGCAGGTTCAGACTTCACAACTCTCACAAGAATTTTCACAATAAAGTTGGGAAATATTTATGCTATCAACCGTCTTGCTTCCCAAGGCCAATATACTTGTAAGTCAAATGTACAATTACCAGTTCAACATCACAAATGCAGATATACTAAGCACTAAGTTAGCTGTGCACCCTGACCATCAGACAAAATGCTTATGTATCCCTGAAGCCAAAAGATAGAAAACAGGGATATGGCACAGGGCGTTGTGTGGGGGGCAGGAAGCCTAGGCTGACACAAAAGGTCAGTGAGTGTGCATAAGTAAGAAAGAGCAACAGGCAGACATCTGGATAAACCAACAAATGGCCAGTGAGACAAAATGAGTTTTAAACTGCACAGCTGAAAAATTTAACTGTTTTGTGTGTGCCTGTAGGGATCCTCCAGGTGAAATTAGTGTGCAAGTGTCTGCATGAACACAGCCAAGCTCTGTGCTAGTGCTACATCTTGGCTTGTCAGATAGGTGTGAGCTATGTATGGTACAGGTGGCAGTTCATAGTTGTCATTCCTGACCATGAAAACTGGCTGTGCCAGGAGTTGCACTGGCACATCAACTCCCACGGTCAGATGTAGTGCTGCTACCTGAATGTGACTGATATCTGCTGTATGATCTCCCTTCATGGAGATGCCCAGGTCCAAGACCCCATAGCCTGCCACATCTGTGTGTGGACAGCTCACCTACTGATGGAGTAGTGGAAGAACTGCTACTATGGGAGTGTGAGCAGGCACAGCTACGTTGACTAACAGTAGATGATGTGGCTGACTTAAACCCATGAGGATTCCATTCTCTTCCCAGCAGACATTCCATCACAGACAATGCTCATTCCATGAAAGATATCCTTCTTTCCATCACAGACAACCCTTGTTCCAATATGTCATTCATCTGATCTACTGAATCAGCAACACAATGGAGGGAGTCATGCATTTCAGCCTGTGTCACATATACAACCCTATATTTTGAGGAGCATGGGAAGAGACACTTGGATCAAGTGGAGGAGGGGCAGTAGGCCTCATCTGAACACTCCTAACAACCCTCCTGTGAGGGCACCTCACACACACTTTGACTATGGCCAGTGTCAACAGGCACTGAAATCACAGAAACCACACTTCCCAGATCAATAGCCTTGCCTTCCACCTGTCCAATATCTGTGGGCTTACTGGAATGGGTAGGCATAGGCCTACTGGCTTTGTCTGATGGAATTACTGGGGTTGGCTGTATGTCAGCCTCAGTGTCAGGTTCAACCTCTGCACCCTCTGACTGTACCTCTGTTTGGCCACCATCATCATCAGAGTCTGCTGATACAATGACATCAGGTGGTAGACGGTCCCACATTTCCACTGTCAGTATCACCCATGATAAAAAGCAACAAACAATGGAAAAAAATAATACTTAGTCTACTATAGTCTAAAATATGCTAACTAACAGTGGTGCTACTATTACAGACAGTATAGTATTACACAAAACAAGCCTGACATCATCACACAGTAAAATGTTTCTTTAAATTGCCCAGCAGTACTGTCATAAAAATGTTTAGCTTACCATGTGCAGATGAGTTTTTTTCTCTGCAAGAAAGCTGGTCCTAAAAAAAGTTAAGCCAGAGATAAGGGCAACATCATCACAATTAACAATAACACAGGGGTAATACTTTTACCCCTTTATATTTCCATTAACTATACTTTCAACAAGAACTTGACTGACTACTCCATCAATCAGAATGTGCTGTTAACTGTAACAATCTTCAGTCTCCCCACCAAAATAATTCTTGTAACACAGAAGTAACGTATTGATTTCAATTGTTTTACTAGACAACAATATTCAGTTGTTGAGATACCAAAGCCTACTTTGAAGCTCCTCCTGGGACATGCTCGCTGTCCTTGACACTGCTACACAGACATCCAATACATGTTGTTCTGCACTTTCCTGGGAGCTGTCTGAATCCTTGACAATGATCAGGAGCTCTTCATTTGGTGTTAGTGGTGTCTTCATAGCAGGGACTCCCCAGTGACCATGTGATCACGGCCAACTGCAGCTGCTCTCCTCCAAGCAGATGTCATCATGTCAGTGGCCCAATGGTGCACCTGCTTATATGTCCTGTTGTGGCCACCCATGGCATTCACATCATCCACAATCTGCCAACAAATTTGCATTTTGAGTGCCATATCTCATCATATTTTCAAACAGGAAAGCACTGTGTTGTCTAAAGGCATCCACTATCACCTGATTTTCAGCATCGGTGAATGGTGGTCTCCGAGGATTGACACACCTGGGTGGCATACTCATAGTCATTTTAAAAGAAAACAGAAAGATAATACACATAAATATCACTTAACTACAAAATAACTGTTCCCAGATAAAACAGAAAAGGTAGCCTCTCAGTATTACCTACTTGAGAAACATAAAACAGCCAACAGATGTAAAATACGAACAACAGGCTGGATGCAAAAAAGGAGAGTTAACAATAGCAACATATCCTTGTTTGTGCCATAACAGTACTGCAGCTTTTTCCCCCAAAAGAAAAAACAGGTAAATGACACATTTTGCTAACAAACCACTTTTGAAATGGTAAAAGTCCTATTGAAGGAACTGTTCATAAAAAATGTGTACATATTTATCACAAAACATTCCATTTTCAAGTATTGTCAATCATGTATACCTGTGAAATGTCCTGACAAACATACCCTTGGCATCAGTGCATGTCTAATTAATGCATATGGAGAAAAGTGTAAAAGCCTTTGCTTCAGATTTTTTTGTAATTACATTCCACCATATGCAGTATGCATTTGAGAAAATGCAGGCATACCTTCTGAAATTCATAATCCTATGTGCAGATATACCCCAAAATAACAGCATATGTTCAGTGTTCTGCACATAAAGAAGTCTCCTCACCATCAGTTTGCCTATTTACATGGCTACCTTTTTATATGGTGTAGATTTAGGTCTGTTAGCACAGCAAATATGCAAATTAGGTGCAACTGATTAGAATTCCTGAATGTCAAATACTTGGATCCATGTAAAAAAATGTAAACATAGTGCAGGAACTTCCTCAGAGTTTGTTTTTAATGGATTGCAACTGTGAATGATCACTGGTTGGGAGAAGGGAAACATAACAGCACTGCATGCTGCCTTACATCCAGTGAGTGCATCAGGTTAGATCTACAAATTGTGAGATGTAAGGTTGGAAATGTAAGTAAGCAGCACACAATTCACAGGTTGTGTTCAGTAACATCCAACCTTCCCTTCATTTGTTGGCAACTGCATATGATATTATTTCCAGTTAATATCCTCACACATTTTATGGCCAATGATGTAGAATGGCTTATACAATGCATGTCACAGATTACTGGTCAGATAATTGAATAATGACCAACAAACACAGAGAGGTAACACAGAGTTGTATATTTGCAAGCAATAATCATAACAGGTTGTGTGATCACTAAGTGCACTACATCCAAATATAATAAATGTACAAATAACAGTTTTGTGGTTTCATATTACTGTAGATGATGTTGCAATTGGTTATTTGCAGAATGATTTCAGTTCCTTGCTGCAAAGCTGTTTATGTGGCAAAGGGGGATAAGGCACCCATCCTGTGATCTGAAGGTTCATTGGAGTGAGAGTTCAAATCTAGATCGCTGTAGACATAACTCATGTGAAGCATCCTTTTTTAGTGTGTGTATGGCACAGAATGATTTTACTTATTTCAAATAATTGTCCCTTTTTTGTCTTTTTTCCCTTTTATTTATTTTTTTGTGGGTCAGTGTTTATGGGATGCAGCTCTTAGCACAACCATGGGAACAGAAAAATTAATGGTGAGTTTGACTCTGTTTATCTCAATTTCAGGTGTGCAGCAGTGTAGAAACTTGACAAGTGGACCTACCCAGGAAGCAGACAGGACCCAGACAGCCAAAAATAGAAACCCAACACATTCAATTAATTCTGTTGGCACTGCACAAACCTGCTAAACAGCATTGCACAGCGGTTAACACAGAGACCTTAACAATGATTTGTAAACTAGGGATCATTATGTAACTAGTCTTGTGGCAGCAGATGTAAGTGTAGGGTTGGAGTACAGATTGTCCTGGGTTCTAGTTCAGGGTGTGCAATCTTATTTTTTTTTTTTTTAATGTTGTGACATTGCAGTTCATAACAATGAACTGAAACATAGACAACTGTTATTTAAACTTTCTTGAGGCAACAGGTGTAAGTGTAGGACTGTCATTCATATGGTCCTGGGTTCAAATACAGGATAATTCATACACTTTTACTGTTGTTTCACTTCCCATTATATTCACTCGAACTTTTAACACTTTAGATAGTATAACTGATATTAATTTGATGTATGAGGGATGAGAGACTATTATTGTGTTATTAGATGTATGACTGAGGGTATACTGAATCTTTCTGTAAGTATAATCCTGCTATCTGGACATGCATGGCCTTCACATTTGCCTAAGACACATACACAACTGGATCTATAGCCAATAACCTTGTCATACACATACATGTGTAACAGCTTATACGGTTATCTGTATTTATGTATGGTTCCTGAGTATGTCTGAGCAGCACTTCTTCTGTGACAAAGATGGAAAATCAATACTGTTATTTATTTATTTGTCTATTTAACATTTATTTACTGGAAAAGTCTGACTTGGAACAAAGTTAATTTTCAGCGGAGGCATGGGGATAAGTATTCCAAATGTACGTCTTTGTAATGTGGGAGGAAACTGGAGCACCCGGAGGTAGCTGACACGAACACAGGGAGGACATACAGACTCCAGACAAAAGGCCAAAAGCCAAGAAGTGAACTGGAGAACCTTTTGCTTAGAGGCAACAATGGAACATTTGCATCACTGCGCTATCCAAAGTTCAAACATTGTTGAAGAAAATGTTTTGACCCTTTTGCGTAGGTTTGAATTGCACAGTGTAATAATCAGTTTTTTCAGTGTATAAAGATAAAAACAGATGTGTAGCGTCATTACATTTATGCCCCTAGTGCATATCTGCAAACCTAGCTCACCTAACTGTTAACTTACAGTTTTCAATGTATATTTCCAGGCTACATCAGTAGACACCCCCCAAACTAAGGCAAAATGTCAGATTAACCTTCCACTTGCAATTATTTCATTCCTCACTGCTTGGCACTGCAGCTCTCCATTTATCATTGCACAAACGTGTTTATCAGTTGTGAGCACTCCAGTAAACATGATAACTGGCATTGGTGGGAAAGCATCACTCTCCATTGCTCTAGGTCTGCTGATAGACATGGCTGATGCCAGTGGGAAAGGTGACAGGTTTAGGGCACAGAGGGGTGTCCAGGAGTCCAGGACTCCTAGTAAAGCACCATAACCAAAGGCTTCTGCAGAGTGGACTATTCTGGCTCCCAATACAAGTTTGAGGTTTGGAATAGTTTAGCCCAGGCTGTAGCCAGTGTCACTGGTATCCCATGCACGGGAGAGCAATGTAAGCATCATCTTAATGACCTACAGAAAAGATAGAGGGATACTCTTTACCATTGTTTGGAGGAATTTAGGGCTGCAGACATCCCACAGCTATGTTATTATCAACTAAAGAGAGTACCAAGACTTAGAAAGCTGAATACAGGCAAAGCTGGTATACATAATGGTCTTCTGTTTTGTCCTATCTTTTCCCAGCTACCAGATATTGGGAATTTAAGGCTGGGCCCATAGAGCTAGATTGGAGAGACTGAGGGAAGCAAGTGGTATGTTTGCAGCAGAAGAGAAGTGTTACTGTAGCATTAAAAGTTACAGATAGCTTTTTTCATATTTTTCGTATTTTATAGAGTTGTATCAGATTGACCATGCATATCCCAATTGTAAAAGCAAGCATGCATACATTGGTCTGTGGCACAAATCAGTTGGAAAACTCCAATATTAGACTTTAGTTAGAGATTGTGGATTAAAATACCACAATTCACAAGTACACAATGCTGTTATTTCTTCAATAATATTTATATTAAATTAAAAACTCTATACCAATGCCAAAAATGCCCTGCTGTAAATTATAATCTGTATAACTGGGACATGCATATGCGCAATATATGCACATTTTAAGGATTACTTGCAGCAATCTATAGTATATTGTACATCTGTTAGGAGGTATACCTAAATGTAAAACTTAAGATAAAAGAGTTGTATAATTGTGTTAAGGCATTATATGTTACATTTCATGGTACTGATGCTATCTGTTTTTTCTCTCACCCCAGTCTTTATCTCTCTCTTTTATTTCCCTTATTTTTATTTTATTTTTAAATATGAATTTTATTTATATATATATATATATATATATATATATATATATATATATATATATATATATATATATATTGCAATTATGTGTCGTCAAAATGTGTCCGTGTCATCCATGTGTACTACATCACTAAATGCTCCACAGCACAGCAAGGAAGGCCACCCACAGTGGTTCAGTCTGCCCTCTCTCCACCGGCTCCAGCACCGATGCCCAACATATCTGGGACCCAAGCTGGTAGCACTGCCTCTGCTAACCCTGCATTAGCTGCACCCTCAGGTAGTCCTTCCATACAGGCTAGTCCTGTGGTATGCTCCAGGAGCAGTGGCAGAGGTGGTGATTTCATAACCTGCAGCAATTTGCCAGGGATGGTGCATAAGATCATGTACTGCACCACTGATGCATGCCTAAACCAGATGGAGAGGCTGTTCTCCCGCATGTTCTGAAGGAGGAGGAAGAGACATCAAGCACTCTAGCCACCTGAGGAGTAAAGTGACAGTGATGAGAGTCCAGTGGGTGGGGACTTGATTTGCACTGTCTCCAAACTTAATGACCATGGGCCTGAGTTGTCCCTACCCTCACCCCAATCATGGTGTCCCCCAACCTTTTGTGTCGATCATCATCACTGTCACTTGTCTTTTTTGTCTTGTCTGTCTGCAATTTCTTCCTCACCTACTCAACTTACTTGAGTCAGACATACCTACATCCCTTCTCTAACATTCCTCTCTATCTGAAATAAAAAAATAAATGGACACTTGACACGCCAAACAAAAAAAAAAAAATTGCCCCATGCATACCTCTCCATTTCACACGTCTTCTTGATGTACTTGATTTGGTCCAATTGGTTATACAATATGATTGTTTTGTGGTCACCCCTCTTTGTGGATGTAACAGTCTAAATTCAGTTAATATTCCTCACATATTTTTCGTTTACATTGTTAAAAAATAGATAGCATGACCTTCACATTTGCCTAAGACACATACACAACTGGATCTATAGCCAATAACCTTGTCAGGATGCACACATACATGTGTAACAGCTGATACTGTTACCTGTATTTATGTATGATTCCTGAGTATGTCTGAGCAGCACTTCTTCTGTGGCAAAGATGGAAAATCAATACTGTTATTTATTTATTTATCTATTTAACATTTATTTACTGGGAAAGTCTGACTTGGAACGAAGTTAATTTTCAGTGGAGGCCTCGGGATAAGCATTCCAAATGTATGTCTTTGTAATGTGGGAGGAAACTGGAGCACCCGGAGGTAGCCGACACGAACACAAGGAGGACATGCAGACTCCACACAGAAGGCACCCAAGCCAAGAATTGAACTGGAGAACCTTTTGCTGAGAGGCAATAATGGAACATTTGCATCACTGGGCTATCCAAAGTTCAAACATTGTTGAAGAAAATGTTTTGACCCTTTTGCCTAGGTTTGAATTGCACAGTATAATAATCATTTTTTTCAGTGTATAAAGATAAAAACAGATGTGTCACGTCATTGCATTTATGCCCCTAGTGCATATCTGCAAACCTAGCTCACCTGTTACCTTCCAGGTTCCAATGTATATTTCCAGGCTACATCAGTAGACACCCCCCAAACTAAGGCAAAGTGTCAGATTAACCTTCCACTTGCAATTATTTCATTCCTCACTGCTTGGCACTGCAGCTCTCCATTTATCATTGCACAAACGTGTTTATCAGTTGTGAGCACTCCAGTAAACATGATAACTGGCATTGGTGGGAAAGCATCACTCTCCATTGCTCTAGGTCTGCTGATAGACATGGCTAATGCTAGTTGGAAAGGTGCCAGGTTTAGGGCACAGAGGGGTGTCAAGGAGTCTAGGATTCCTAGTAAAGCACCATAACCAAAGGCTTCTGCAGAGTGGACTATTCTGGCTCCCAATACAAGTTTGAGGTTTGGCATAGTTTAGCCCAGGCTGTATCCAGTGTCACTGGTATCCCATGCACTGGAGAGCAATGTAAGCATCATCTTAATGACCTACAGAAAAGATAGAGGGATACTCTTTACCATTGTTTGGAGGAATTTAGGGCTGCAGACATCCCACAGCTGTGTTATTATCAACTAAAGAGAGTACCAAGACTTAGAAAGCTGAATACAGGCAAAGCTGGTATACATAATGGTCTTCTGTTCTGTCCTATCTTTTCCCAGCTACCAGATATTGGGAGTTTAAGGCTGGGCCCATAGAGCTAGATTGGAGAGACTGAGGGAAGCAAGTGGTATGTTTACAGCAGAAGAGAAGTGTTACTGTAGCATTAAAAGTTAAAGATAGCTTTTTTCGTATTTTTCGTATTTCATAAAGTTGTATCAGATTGACCATGCATATCCCAATTGTAAAAGCAAGCATGCATACATTGGTCTGTAGCACAAAACAGTTGGAAAACTCCAATATTAGACTTTAGTCAGAGATTGTGGATTCAAATACCACAATTCACAACTACACAATGCTGTTATTTCTTCAATAATATTTATATTAAATTAAAACTCTATACCAATGCCAAAAATGCCCTGCTGTAAATTATAATCTGTATAACTGGGACATGCATATGTGCAATATATGCACATTTCAAGGATTACTTGCAGCAATCTATAGTATATTGTACATCTGTTAGGAGGTATACCTAAATGTAAAACTTAAGATAAAAGAGTTGTATAATTGTGTTAAGGCATTATATGTTACATTTGATGGTACTGATGTTATCTGTTTTTTCTCTTACCCCAGTCTTTATCTCTCTCTTTTATTTCCCTTATTTTTATTTTATTTTTAAATATGAATTTTATGTATATATATATATATATATATATATATATATATATATATATATATATATATATATATATACACACATATATATAGCTATTATGTGTCGTCAAAATGTGTCCGTGTCATCCATGTGTACTACATCACTAAATGCTCCACAGCACAGCAAGGTAGGCCACCCGCAGTGGTTCAGTCTGCCCTCTCTCCACCGGCTCCAGCACCGATGCCCAACATATCTGGGAGCCAAGCTGGTAACACTGCCTCTGCTGCCCCTGCATTAGCTGCACCCTCAGGTAGTCATTCCATACAGGCTAGTCCTGTGGTATGCTCCAGGGGCAGTGGCAGAGGTGGTGATTTCATAACCTGCAGCAATTTGCCAGGGATGGTGCGTAAGATCATGTACTACACCACTGATGCATGCCTACACCAGATGGAGAGGCTGTTCTCCCTCATGTTCTGAAGGAGGAGGAAGAGACATCAAGCACTCTAACCACCTGAGGAGGAAAGTGACAGTGATGAGAGTCCAGTGGGTGGGGACTTGATTTGCACTGTCTCCAAACTTAATGACTATGTGCCTGGGTTGTCCCCACCCTCACCCAAATCATGGTGTCCCCCAACGTTTTGTGTCCATCACCATCCCTGTCTCTTGTCTTTTTTGTCTTGTCTGTCTGCAATTTCTTCCTCACCTACTCAACTTACTTGAGTCAGACATACCTACATCCCTTCTCTAACATTCCTCTCTCTCTGAAATAAAAAATAAATGGACACTTGACACACACAAAAATAAATAAATAAATAAAAATAAAATCGTGCCATGCATAGCTCTCCATTTCACACAAGTCTTCTTGATGTACTTAATTTGGTCCAATTGGCTATACAATATGATTGTTTTGTGGTCACCCCTCTTTGTGGATGTAACAGTCTAAATTCAGTTAATATTCCTCACATATTTTTCGTTTACATTGTTAAAAAATAGATAGCATGACCTTCACATTTGCCTAAGACACATACACAACTGGATCTATAGCCAATAACCTTGTCAGGATGCACACATACATGTGTAACAGCTGATACTGTTACCTGTATTTATGTATGATTCCTGAGTATGTCTGAGCAGCACTTCTTCTGTGGCAAAGATGGAAAATCAATACTGTTATTTATTTATTTATCTATTTAACATTTATTTACTGGGAAAGTCTGACTTGGAACGAAGTTAATTTTCAGTGGAGGCCTCGGGATAAGCATTCCAAATGTATGTCTTTGTAATGTGGGAGGAAACTGGAGCACCCGGAGGTAGCCGACACGAACACAGGGAGGACATGCAGACTCCACACAGAAGGCACCCAAGCCAAGAATTGAACTGGAGAACCTTTTGCTGAGAGGCAACAATGGAACATTTGCATCACTGCGCTATCCAAAGTTCAAACATTGTTGAAGAAAATGTTTTGACCCTTTTGCCTAGGTTTGAATTGCACAGTATAATAATCATTTTTTTCAGTGTATAAAGATAAAAACAGATGTGCCACGTCATTACATTTATGCCCCTAGTGCATATCTGCAAACCTAGCTCACCTGTTACCTTCCAGGTTCCAATGTATATTTCCAGGCTACATCAGTAGACACCCCCCAAACTAAGGCAAAGTGTCAGATTAACCTTCCACTTGCAATTATTTCATTCCTCACTGCTTGGCACTGCAGCTCTCCATTTATCATTGCACAAACGTGTTTATCAGTTGTGAGCACTCCAGTAAACATGATAACTGGCATTGGTGGGAAAGCATCACTCTCCATTGCTCTAGGTCTGCTGATAGACATGGCTAATGCTAGTTGGAAAGGTGCCAGGTTTAGGGCACAGAGGGGTGTCAAGGAGTCTAGGATTCCTAGTAAAGCACCATAACCAAAGGCTTCTGCAGAGTGGACTATTCTGGCTCCCAATACAAGTTTGAGGTTTGGCATAGTTTAGCCCAGGCTGTATCCAGTGTCACTGGTATCCCATGCACTGGAGAGCAATGTAAGCATCATCTTAATGACCTACAGAAAAGATAGAGGGATACTCTTTACCATTGTTTGGAGGAATTTAGGGCTGCAGACATCCCACAGCTGTGTTATTATCAACTAAAGAGAGTACCAAGACTTAGAAAGCTGAATACAGGCAAAGCTGGTATACATAATGGTCTTCTGTTCTGTCCTATCTTTTCCCAGCTACCAGATATTGGGAGTTTAAGGCTGGGCCCATAGAGCTAGATTGGAGAGACTGAGGGAAGCAAGTGGTATGTTTGCAGCAGAAGAGAAGTGTTACTGTAGCATTAAAAGTTAAAGATAGCTTTTTTCGTATTTTTCGTATTTCATAAAGTTGTATCAGATTGACCATGCATATCCCAATTGTAAAAGCAAGCATGCATACATTGGTCTGTAGCACAAAACAGTTGGAAAACTCCAATATTAGACTTTAGTCAGAGATTGTGGATTCAAATACCACAATTCACAACTACACAATGCTGTTATTTCTTCAATAATATTTATATTAAATTAAAAACTCTATACCAATGCCAAAAATGCCCTGCTGTAAATTATAATCTGTATAACTGGGACATGCATATGTGCAATATATGCACATTTCAAGGATTACTTGCAGCAATCTATAGTATATTGTACATCTGTTAGGAGGTATACCTAAATGTAAAACTTAAGATAAAAGAGTTGTATAATTGTGTTAAGGCATTATATGTTACATTTGATGGTACTGATGTTATCTGTTTTTTCTCTTACCCCAGTCTTTATCTCTCTCTTTTATTTCCCTTATTTTTATTTTATTTTTAAATATGAATTTTATGTATATATATATATATATATATATATATATATATACACATATATATAGCTATTATGTGTCGTCAAAATGTGTCCGTGTCATCCATGTGTACTACATCACTAAATGCTCCACAGCACAGCAAGGTAGGCCACCGCAGTGGTTCAGTCTGCCCTCTCCACCGGCTCCAGCACCGATGCCCAACATATCTGGGAGCCAAGCTGGTAACACTGCCTCTGCTGCCCCTGCATTAGCTGCACCCTCAGGTAGTCATTCCATACAGGCTAGTCCTGTGGTATGCTCCAGGGGCAGTGGCAGAGGTGGTGATTTCATAACCTGCAGCAATTTGCCAGGGATGGTGCGTAAGATCATGTACTACACCACTGATGCATGCCTACACCAGATGGAGAGGCTGTTCTCCCTCATGTTCTGAAGGAGGAGGAAGAGACATCAAGCACTCTAACCACCTGAGGAGGAAAGTGACAGTGATTAGAGTCCAGTGGGTGGGGACTTGATTTGCACTGTCTCCAAACTTAATGACCATGTGCCTGGGTTGTCCCCACCCTCACCCCAATCATGGTGTCCCCCAACCTTTTGTGTCCATCACCATCCCTGTCTCTTGTCTTTTTTGTCTTGTCTGTCTGCAATTTCTTCCTCACCTACTCAACTTACTTGAGTCAGACATACCTACATCCCTTCTCTAACATTCCTCTCTCTCTGAAATAAAAAATAAATGGACACTTGACACACACAAAAATAAATAAATAAATAAAAATAAAATCGTGCCATGCATAGCTCTCCATTTCACACAAGTCTTCTTGATGTACTTAATTTGGTCCAATTGGCTATACAATATGATTGTTTTGTGGTCACCCCTCTTTGTGGATGTAACAGTCTAAATTCAGTTAATATTCCTCACATATTTTTAGTTTACATTGTTAAAAAATGTATAGCTAAGGTTCTTTTGTACCTCCCTCCTGCACATTCCTGTACTGCATTTCCTTTGTTCTTCCCCCTGCTTGCTCTCCACTTCACCACTTTCCTATCTGTCCCATTTTTACCACTTTAATCTGGTGAATAAATGGAATCACACACAACACACATAAGTAGTAAAAAAGCAATGCATCCTTCACTTTTTGGCTCCATGTTTGTATGAATTTGTGCATTGCAGAGCAACGAGCAGCAAAGGTGCTCAGCAGCAAAATGCTGTAGTTACCTCCACATAATGCCACTTAACCCTGCTGTGCTTTGCCAACATACAACAACACATGTACTATAAATAATTCATGTCATTGTATTATCAATGTTTAAATGTATTAAAGTACTAGATACACCTGAATTTTAAACCAGTATTATCTGGGCTCAAAAAGAAATGTATCAATGCATTTACATCTACTGCCAAAGAGTCAGTTAAGCAGCAGGTGTGCTTTATACATTCAATACTAACTCTCAAACTTTAGCAATGTAGCTCATGTTTGTGCACTGCTTAGCTAAATGCAAGCATGAATAGTATTGGAAATGTGTATCTCTCATATGTGAGCACTTTGCCAACCGTCTTGCAAACCCACTGCTCGCAATGCAATAGAAAAGTAAATAGAGTGAAGGCCATATCTAACAATACTTCACATATTTACAATACAGCCATGTGTTAGCTCCCCACAAGCAGTGCAACCCTGGTGTCTCAGTACTTCTTTCCACACATATATCACCTGCACTACAGAAATTAATATCCAGTGCTGTGTGATATGCCATACATATCAATCTGGTAACATGCAGAACTAGAACTATTGATCCATAGGCCTACATAACCTTATCTGCAAGGCTAGGGAAGGAATTAACATGGACCTTATCCACAGGTGCATAGGTGACCTTCAATGCACTTGACTTGACCCATGTTGGTTTTATCAAGGGTAGGTCTTGCTTATTAAACCTAGTGGACTTCTTTGATACCAACCACAAAGACCTGGATGAGGGATAACAGCACATGCCACCTATGATGAGTTATCCAAGGCCTTTGACACTATCCCCCATTCATGTATCATAAAGAAAATCTCCCATCTGGGAATTTACCCATACATTATTAGATGGATAGCCAAGTGGCTCACCGAGAGAACACACACTGTCAAAGTTGGGGACAGCACTTCCTGCACTAGATCACTTACCAGTGGACTACCACAAGGATCTGTGGTGGGTCATCAACTGTTTGGAAACTACTTCTCTGAAGCCCAGGCAAAGATAGACGGACTGTGGTTTACCAGCTTTGCAGACAGTTAACTGGATGCAGTCATACAGAGTCCTCCAATGATGGCAGCATATTGTAGAAGGGGCTGACAAAGGCAAATGATTGGTGCCAAATGCATGGACTGAACCTTAAACCAAACAATGCCTCATTGCCCCCTTTAGTAACAAAGTACACCCACAAATTATGATATACACAGCACCCCTCTATGCTCAACACAGTGTTGCGAGACTTGGGAACACATGTTGATAGCAATCTACACTTCAATCGCTATTTGTCCATAGTGGTGGCACACCTCATAAATAAGGCCATCACATCCAAGACCAGGAGCATCATAGCTCTGCTGTACTCTACTTTTATCAGACCACTAATTGAGTACAATGCTTCCTTTTGGTTGTACCTCACCAGACACCTGCAACACCTGGAGAAAACACAGAGGTTTGTGACCAGGACAATCCAGGGCCTCAAAAACATGACACACATGGAAAGACTAAAAGACGCCCTCACTGTACTCAGCATCATGAATGCTGCTGACAGGTGACCTATGCCTGGCCTACAGAGCAGTTTCAGACCCTGCCTACTGGAAATACTAGACATCTGCAAATTAAATGGGGCAAGAATAACTTCCTCCCAGGATCTCAGCCTAGCCTGTGACATAAACAGGACATTCTGGGGAGATAGACATATCTCCCAGAGATTGACAATCCTGTGTAATAGGCTCCCACTACATATGAATCAGTGCTCCTCAATGGGCTTATTCAAGCACAACCTTGACATCTGGATGGGTAATTGTAAATTCCCCCTTGTGGTTGCACCTATGTCCCTCGGGGACAGGGTCAATTGGTGCTGCTCACAAAATTGCTCTGCTAACAGTGACCATCTAACTATGCTCAATAAGGGTACTTGTGTCTTTTCACAGCTGGGCTTGTAAATGCCCTAAGGCCATTAGGCTAGTAACTGCCTGTGAACCTATGAAGCTATGAACATATGCAGGCCTCCCAACATCTTCTCTACAACATGGCCTGCTGATGTCATCCACTATGGTGCTTGCATAAAGTACTGAGTTCTGTAGTTGGTGCATTTAGATAGGTATGGGTTTTGTTCTCACTGCAGTCAACTGGATGTGTGTGTGCAGAATTGTGTATCCTACAGTTACTGCTCTAATGCCATGGATTGAAAGTATTTTGATAGATGCACATGCCTACACACCCATTTCATGCTGGCCCCCTAACATCTTCTCTCCATCATGGCCTGCTGATGTCATCCACTATAAGATGCCTTTCAGTCATGCAAAAATCAGACTTGTGCCATGATGCTTGCATAAAGTACTGAGCTCTGTAGTGTGTGTACTTAGGTAGGGGTTCTGTTCTCACTTCAGTCAACTGCGTGTGTGTGTGTATGTGTGTGTGTGTGTGTCTGTCTGTCTGTTTGTATTTGTCTAGACAGAAAAGCAGATAGTTGCACATGCCTACACATCCATTTAATGCAGGCCCCCAACATCTTTTTTCCAACATGCCTGCTGATGTCATCCACTATAAGTTGACTTGAAGTCTTGTAAAAGTCAAATTTGTCCATGGTGCTTGCACAAAGTACTGAATTCTATAGTTTGTGTACTTATACAGATAGGGATTCTGTTCTCACTGCAGTCAACTGGGTGTGTGTATGTGTGTTTGTGTTCTTGATTGACATTACAGAGAGCCTTTTACACCTGCATGAGGGACACTGTTATTACTATATTCTCTTCAACAGACACTGCTGATTTCATCAACTATGTCTGAATTGTAGATATGCACTATTCCCACCAGGGCAGGGTCAGAGACTGGCATGGAGGCCATGCTGAAATCAACTTATCCTATACAATACAGATTACAGTGACATTTCTTTCAGTCTATCCACATACATCATGGCATGGTTTGTAGGCCCTGTGTTTTCTTGATGAGAAAAGCCTGTGTTCTCTCCAGCTGCTGCATGTGTCTAGTGATGTACATACAAAAGAGAGTATTATACTCTAGTGCTCTGATGATGTTCAAGTACAGTTATGTCATACAATCCTAGAATCTGAATATGATGGTGGGACTTATGATGTTCACAGCATAGGCTTTCAATACTAGTTTCAATCAGGCTTTCAATACCAGTATGGACACTTGGTGATCAAAGTTCAGATTGCTATCTACATGTGTTCCCAGTGCTTGCTTCACTTGGTTTCAGCAAAACAGGACTGTTGTCAGTGCTGTAAATAGCATAAAATTCCACTTTTCAGAAGAACAACATAAAGGCACATTTCTGCATTTATTTGTAGATCATGTGACTTTATCTCCAATAATTTCTCTGAGTTATCTCTTCCTGTTATATATTATCATCATTAATTGACTCAGTGATTGGACCCAATATGCAAGAATCAGTGAGCTTGGTAAGCCAAAGGCCATATACTTTTCCATGATCTGTAGAGAAATAGAGTCCAAACAGTAAAGGGCCAACCACAGATCCCTGGGGAAGACCACTGCTGACAGGTCTACTGGTACAGGTTGATTCACTGACTTTCAGAATATGTGCTCTGTTGGTGAACCAATTGGTTAACCGTCTAGTGACGTAAGCGTTAATCCCAAGCTGGGAGAGTTTTGCAATGGTACCTGCATGGGGGATTTTGTCAAAACCCTAAACCAGATTACAACAGGCAGTCTGCACTGTCTTAAATCAATACAGGCCTATCACATAGAATCAATGGGTTGTGACAACATCACAGATCACCTATGGTGTGACTGAATAAATACATCATCATGATATGGTTGAATACACACTTCTACACACCCTCTACATGGGCTATGTTCTCATAGAAGAGTGTACATTGACATGCATTTATCTGAGTTGGGGAGGACAGCACCTGATGCATGCACGTATAGACACATCCTGACTCTCCTCAATTGTGAGGTACACCAACATGTCATCATGAACCTTTTCTACATGGAGTCTAGTAATATCCCTGCTGTGTGCAACAGACCTGTGTGAGTTCTTAATGCTACAGCATGTCTGTTACATCTGATAGATGTCCTCAAAGATGTTATCCAGGGCATGCATGATGACAATACTATCATCTTGTGGAACTTGACCAGGTCAAGACATTTGACACAAATCCACAATGAGGTATTCAATCTACACTGTCAGATGTGGCTTTAAACAGCTATATCACCAAGTGGGTAGACCAGTGTATCACATACATGGCATATCACTTTGTTGAAATGCTTGAAGAGACCTATATCTCAGGTCCAGCGACCATGTCTGTACATCAGGGCTGGCTGCCAGGGCTTTTCCTGTCCATTAGTTAAGTGATGGACATCACAAATGACATCTTGTGCCCAAAGAGCTGCTTGAAGGACTATGAATTTTGGGGAATCATAGACTCTAGCTGTGATATTAGTATAATACAGACAATATCAACATATACCAAAGTTTGCTGCCACAGACATGACAATACCTACAATGACAAGAAAACATGGGTGGATTTGTTACATTAGGAAAACAAACACACAACCAAAGTATAATGTGGACAACACACCATATAATCAGACCGATAGTTATATGACCTGTTTTCTGGGGTAGATGGTAAGTGAAACGGCCACCATCGTGTGGTGACAGTACCGACTACTCCCTTGTATGTAACACAAGTACTGAGTATGTCAAGGACATCCACATCAGAAGCCTTAATACCTTCATCGGTTCTAGCCTTCACCACACCAAGAACTGAGGACAATGCACCCTTCTTCATGTACCTCACTACATATAACCCACTGATGTGTAACTGAAGTGTAACACCTTTGCCACAGTGAACTGTCACACAGCTTATTGGCCTAACCTATGTATTCTTTCTACGGCATGAACATGACTGTCTGATACGGCAGAACACCAATCAAGTTGTTACACCAGATGAATGTCTGCTATCTGTTCTGGTCATGCACACACTACATGCATAGGTGTTTGACAACATTAATGGCATGGATATCCTTCATGACAGTGTGGACTGTGCCATATATAGATATATATATATATATATATATATATATATATATATATATGTATATATATATATATATATATATATATATATATATATATATATATATATATATATATATATATATATATATATATATATATATATATATATATGTATGGGTCTACTTGAAAAAACCGACATGCAAAACACCGATGATGAGAACACCAAGACTGGAAGATCGACAACTGAGATAACTGACAGTTTAAAACCCGATGCTGAGAACACCGACATGTTAAGGTAAGTATGCGATAGTGACAGACCTTAGGTTTAGGGGCGGGTTAAGTGAGTTAGGGTTAGGGCGTGGGTTAGGTGAGTGTGCGATAGTGACGGACCTTAGGGTTAGGGTTTGGGTTAAGGTTAGTGCATAGATAGTTGTGTATGTAAGGTTTAGTGTAGGTTTGTAAGGTTTTTGTTGTGCTTTTGTTGTGTGTGTGTTTTTCGGAAAAGGTATTTGTTTTGTTTTGTTGATTGTCGGGATTGTGGTTTGTCAGGCATGTGAAGTTTCGTGCTTTTAAACTGTTGGTCATCCCAGTTGTTTTATATATATATATATATATATATATATATATATATATATATATATATATATATATATATATATATATACACATATATATATATATATACATCTATATATGTATTCCTATTACAAGAATGAAAGTTCACTACTTCGAACTTGTAATAGGAAGCCTCACTTCAGTGAAAGTTCACTTCAACGAAAGTGAACTTTTGCATAAGTGCACTTCACCGAAAACATCGCAGCACAGTGGAGGACATAAAAAACAAGCTATGTCCTCCACTATGGTGCGATAGTCATGGACCTTAGTGTTACAGCAGGGGTAAGGAAAGGGGATAGTTAGTAAAGCTATCCCCTTACCCTAACCCATGCCCAAACCCTAAGGTTTGTGACTATCACACCATAGTGGAGAACATTGCTATGGGCTATGGGCTATCCCCTTACTATGACCTGTGCCCTAACCCTAAGGTCCGTGAATACTGCATGGAAGTTCAGTACAACACCCGTTCATTGTACTGAACTTCGCGTAAGTGCACTTTCGATTAAGTGCACTTTCACTGCAATGAGCATTCCATGCACTATTTTGAATTAGTGAAAATGTGATCTACTGTATGGAACCCTTATTAATATATATATATATATATATATATATATATATATATATAGAGAGAGAGAGAGAGAGATGCCATGCACACCAGTCAGCTAGCCTGTACTACTCATAATGTCACATACAGGTATAGCATTGTCCCTTCTAACACTGCCAGCAGATGTTACAGTGACAGGACGGTGTGCGTGGTTACCCTTATAGAGTGTGGATGTATCATAATAGTTGTACAAGTGTGTTTGCGCAGAATCAGCTCTTATCACTCCATATCACATATGTTATATCAGAGGCATAGGATTACTGGTGGTATTATTCTGATATTGTCCATGATTGTGGTTGCTTTTCTTAATGTCATCCAAGAGCTTTGCTTTTCTTAATGTCATCCAAGAGCCTTGAAAAGTGTCCCACTTGATGGGGACCTCTGTTGAGATTACACTCATATTCAGGCAAATCAGTTTTCACCCTACTCCAGGTGTATGTCAGATCCCTGATATATGTCCTTTGCATTATTCATGTAAGGATGCTTAACTCACACAGATATCCTGCCCATTGTAGTGCCATCGTGTGTGACAGTCACATAATATGCATTTTCACTGCACAGTCCCTATTGTACCAATTAGATACATGAGTGGTGCTGCTGCTACAACCATCTTCCATTGACATGCCCTCATCTGCTGTAGGTTGTTTCACCTGTCCTCTTTTCCTGTGTGCATACCTACAATTCATCTGCATGTCCCTATTCAAAAAACACACACTTCCCCTAACGGTTTATCTTACATGATAGTCCATTTACCATTATAGATCATTAACAGAACTTCAGTACAGAATGCCAGGAATTGGATATCACAGTACCTTGCAATATAGATACACTGTTCTGTACTGAGTTTTGGACTATATACTTCACATTCTCTCAAGTGTCCAGATATTCACAGGATGCCCAAATGTGTTCCTTATCAAATTTGGGTTTTTCTGCCATATCACTGGGATGATCTCAGGATGTGATTCAATATTACATACACTTGAGTTCATACCTCTCAACTGTCCAGATTTTTACAGAATGTCTATATTTTTGTCTGATATTTTTTATCTTTTCCTCAAAAAATGTTGTTTTTCTCGCAAATCATTGGCATGTCATTGTGGATTGTAGTCAGAAAATAATGACAGACATTTCAGTTTCAAACTGCATGCTCTTCAGAAAATTCATGCTAATGTAAAACCTATTATGCCATCAACTTTCTACATTTGTAAAAGCAATACTTCTAAAATGTCCCTTTTGTTGGGTCTTTGACCCCATTATATGTGGCTTTGTCCAGAATTTTTGATCTAAGAGGTTGAAAGGTATGTTAGAGTTTCATACTTCAGATTCTTCAGAACATGAAACTTAACATAAACCCCTGGCATTCCTAATACATTTCTGTAGGGCATATATATCAAAGATGTCCCTATTTCTGGGTCATTGACCCAGCATTATGTTGGCCAGATGTCTCCCACTAATGGGTTGGGAGCTATTTGTGAAGCCCTGGTGATCATCATGGCACAACTGCAGACTGTCAGTGCTCCGGATTTAACAGGTGTGCTATCTGTGTTCACTTACATGTGGTATGTGGCATGAATATGCCTTGCGCACTGCTGCTCACTACACACCACTGCGCAGACATGTTAACTCCATGTAGGCTTTGCATGAAGCCTACACAGAGTTTATTGTATCCCGGGGATAGTTTATATAGTTATTTTTATTTTATTTTATTTTAATTAATTTACAGTGGATATAAAAAGTGTACACACTCCTGTTAAAATGCCAGGTTTTTGTGATATAAAAAAAAGGGACCACAATAAATCACTTCAAAACTTTTCCCACCTTTAATGTGACCTACAACCTGTTCAATTCAATTGAAAAACAAACAAATCTGTTAGTGGAAAAAATATAAAAAAAACAAAACAAAACGTACAATAAGCTGGTTGCATAAGTGTGCACACCTATAAACGAATACTTTGTTGAAGCACCTTTTGATTTAATTACAGCATTCAGTCTTCTTGGGTAGGAGTCTATTTGCATGGCACATCTTGACATGGCAATATTTGCCCTCTCTTCTTTGCAACAGCACTCCAAATCTATCAGATTGCAAGGGCATCTCTTGTGCACAGCCCTCTTCAGGTCATCCCACTGATTTTCTATTGGATTTAGGTCTGGGCTCTGGCTGGACCATTCCAAAACTTTAATTTTCTTCTGGTGAAGCCATTCTTTTGCTGATTTTGATGTATGATTGGGGTTGTTGTCATGTGGAAAGGTGAAATTCCTCTTCATCTTCAGCTTTCTAGCAGACGCTTGAAGGTTTTTGGGCAAAAGTGACAGGTATTTGGAACTATTCATAATTCCCTCCACAAGCCCCAGTTCCAGCCAAAGAAAAGTAATCACAAAACATAATACTGCCATCACCATGCTTCACCATGAGGATGGTGTTCTTTTGGTGAAGCAAAGTGTTTTTGCACCAAACGTACCTTTTGGAATTGTGGCAAAAAAGTTCAGCCTTGGTCTCATCAGAACATAACACATTTTCCCATGTGCTTTTGGGAGACTTGATGTATTGTTTTGCAAATTTTAAACTGGCTTGGATGTCTTTCTGTGTAAGAAAAGGCTTCCATCTTGCAACTGTACCCCATAGCCAAAACATATGGAGAAGACGGGAGATTGCTGTCACATATAGTACACAACTAGTACTTGCCAGAAATTCCTAAAGCTCCTTCAGTGTTGTTGTAGGTCTCTTGGCAGCTTCCCTGATCAGTTTTCATCTTGTCTTTTCATCAATGTTAGAGGGATGTCCAGTTCTTTGCAACATCACTGTTATACCCATATTTTTTCCACTTTTTGATGACTGCCTTCACTGTGTTCATGGTATGTCCAATGCTGTGGAAAATTTTGTGTACCCTTCTCCTGACTGATACCTTTCAACAATGAGATCCCTTTGATGATTTGTAAGTTCTCTGCAAACCATGGCTTTTGGTGTAGCAGGCAACTAAGTAGATGCCAGGAAAATCATACTAGGATGGCTGTACTTTATTTGGGGTTAATCAGAGTTTCTTTAATTAATGGCAGGTGTGTACCCAAGAAGACTGAATGCTGTAATTAAATCAAAAGGTGCTTCAACAAAGTAATAGTTTAAGGGTGTGCACACTTCTGTAACCAGCTTAATTGTATGTTTTTTTATTATTTTTTATATTTTTTGCCCTAACAGATTTGTTTGTTTTTCAATTGAATTGTACAGGTTATACGTCACATTAAAGGTGGGAAAAGTTTTGAAATGATTTACTGTGGTCTCATTTTTTTATATCACAAAAACCTGGCAATTTAACAGGGGTGAGTACACTTTTTATATCCACTATATGCACTTGGTTATTTATTTTTGGTATTTAAACAATTCTTCACTCAAATAAAACACAGACCAGGATGAGAAGGTATAACCACAAATAATTAACAAACACCAGCTATTTGCATCAATTCAGCTAATACATTTCATTTATTGTAGTAACACAAAGTAATTTTAGTCAAACTTGACTTGGTGCTGATTCATTTTTGAATCACACACAGGCTTAAAATTGAGTTGGAGTATGTTGACAGCAGCCACTGTTCGTTGGTATCTAGCTACTCACATCATATGCTAGTCTGTCTATGGCCATTTTGGTCATCTAATAAGGGATCATATTTGCATGTAAATTAGATAATCAACACACATTCCAGGAACATATTTTGCAGAGGCAGCTGCTAACCCATATACTTAAAATACCCTTTATCTTTTCACAAGTGATAAAAAGTGCAGCCATTAAAAACAAAACACGTTGCTTCTAAAATATGATCTCCAAGGTAGAAGCTTAAGTTTCAGTGCATTCATTGCCATTCACTGTTGTGCATTCTGTCTGGAAGAAAATAACTTTTATAACTGTATTTGTCTACATTCACTGCCAAATTCTAAAAAAAAAAAGTATTTCATTCATTACTGTTCAGTTATGTGGTTATGTGCCTCCAGTATGTACACTAGCATGCAGTAGATGTTTGCATATAGACATACCACGGGATTCATGAATCTTGGCACAAGGCCGGCATTAGGCTTGCGCCGACCGTGTGGCGTGAGGATGGTGCAGTAGCACCAAATGCATAGTAATGAAGGCGCGCTGCCGACACAGCCACGTGCACAGGAAAAGAGCGCGAGTGCATAGGGCATGTCGAAGTGCTGCACAGAGGCGTGGAAATGGCAGCTGTCGATGTGCAACCTAAAATGCTTGCATATAACAAGTTGCAAGATAGTAACCACGTCAGTGTCCCTGGATATTGAAACGTATGCAAAGCATGCAAGAAAGTACCTGCGAACACAAAGTGGCGAAGCAAACAGAAATGCATGGTAGGGAATAACGGGTCCCTATCCCGCAAAAAAATGACATGGAAGGCCGTGTGGCTGTAGTCCAATACAGTGTAGATAGCCATACCAATTGGAAGTGAAATGCATCATATGTTAGCGAACTGCCAGTAGGTATGTCCAGCCCAATGGTGAGGGTCACCAGCGGACCCATAATGTGAGGGAGGGTACACAGCTGGGAAGATGTGTCCATAACAAAATATATGAGAAATGTAGATATCTAGCGACCGTATGTCCGAATCATATCCCACAAGGAATGTAATAGTCACATACAAAAGGTATGTCCGTATTTCACATAGCAAATGTGATAGGAAATAGAATAAGCATGTAAACGAAACAGAAGGAGCATGCAAACAGCCACATCAATAAGGACACATGCAGGCTGAAAGGAACAGTATTATCCGTACCGTTGACTAGGATTACCACCTGTCCCACTTTGTGAGCGACAGTCCCTCTTTGGGCTGTTGTGTCCTGACAAAAACCTGTAACAATGGCAAATGTCCTGAGATTATAGGACAAAATTATTCCCTCTACGTTATGTAATAGTTACATTAAACAGGTTTTCTATATCTAAATTACATAAATGTTATAAGAAACAGAATAAGCAACTGAGCTGCTACAAGAATAAGCTTTTATATAGGCAAAAAGTCTAAAGTTCTATCCTGTGTACTGATCGTGGGTATGTGTCAGCCTGTAAAATGTGATGTGTGTACCAAAAATGTCCCACTATGGCCAATTTAAAAGGTGGCAACCCTACGGGAGGTGTTGTCCACTACAGTCGGATATGTGTACGGAATATATCCCATCCTGGACATAGGAAAAGGTGGCATCCTACCAATGAGTACAACAGGCCGCCAAAATCCGGAAGTCAGCGGTACAAGCCGAACTTGTCAGGATGTGTCACAGTCGAACGGGTAGTACCCAGGTATACCAAACATGTAACGAAAGAGAAGTATGGGCATGTACCTATGTGCATGAGGTATAGCATGTGAAAAGCAAACATGGCAGGGTAGTCCACACAACCATACAGGTACTAGACACATGTAGGGTATTCAATGTGTTACTCTGGCCATGTCATGGGCCAACAACCAAAGCACAGCTGTATGGGGTGTGAGGAATCTGTGTGTGTGGGGTGGATGGGTAATGGTACAATCTTCCAAGGCAATACTGTGTCGTATGCAGAATAGGTGAACCGGAGGTGTATGAGGGAGCAGCGGGTGAAGCTGAAAGAAACACAAACACATGTATAAACAGCTGCAATACAACCAGACAGGCCATACTGTAGAACACAATCCCACAAACAGATGAATATTGAAATGTGCGATACAAATGTATAGATATGTCACCGGCACATACCCACAGATTGGTCCTGATGGAACTGGCCATAACAAATGCAACACACCTGGATGGAACTGGCCATAAAAAATGCAACACACCTGGATGCATAATGGACTACCCAGCACCCCCCCCACATCACACAACTCGCTCCCGTACCTGAACGTCCACCAAATCCAGCCGTACTTGGCCTACTGGTGTGGTGTAGCTACAGCTACACATAGTGACCACTACGCATATGTAGTAGGTAGTGTCACCCTAGGTGGTTGCAGGATTGCACATGACCTCAGCACATTTTCGTAACTCCAAAACGTTGTTCGGTATACCTCTTGTTGTGGATCGGTACAATTTTTGGATATCCCTCATGGAATACGTAACCTGTGTAAACATTAGAACGGAAGGCATGAAGTCCAGTCCTGTAGATATCTGGACAGAAGTTGGAATGTGCATTAGAGGTGGACGACACTGTCCAGCCCTAAGTGGTCATGCATAACCTACTACCCAGGATCAAACACTTGCCCGTGACGCACGTATCCCGACACGAATAAGCGGAAATATATTGCACACATTCGCATAGTGGCACATGGTATAAGGGTGATGAAGGCACTGACGTAAACAGGATAACCCTGCTCTACTGTGTGAGGGACACTTAATGTGTGTGTAGGTGTGACCGACCACACCTGTCAACCTCTGAGAGCAAGATATCTGGACAAAGCTGTGAATAAAAGTATACCTGTCAACCTCTGAGAGCAAGATATCTGGACAAAGCCATGAATAAAAGTGGGACAAAGGCCCAAAAGTATGGACAATTTGTAAAGAAACTGAGAAAGTTGGTAGAATAACAGTTTGTACATTGTCATTAATTTCCTGAAGAGTATGAAGTCTGAAACTCAACTGTCTGTTATTATGTTCTGACTTCAGTCTTTAATGACTAGCTACTGATTTGCCAGAAAACAACAGTGTATTACAGAGGTCCATACATATTTACAGTAACAAACCTTCACATTTGTTTACTGTACCACTGCATACCTGTAGTTAATTCATGTCCAAAATAATAATCCTTGTATGAATGCATACAGGAAATAATCAAATGTGAATGGGAACACCCCTCACTGTGGATTATGTATTGTAACCACCCTCACCCATATTATGTATTGCCAACATAAAAAGCTGCTGACAGGTGCTGAAAGACCTGTGTCTGTAAACACAGGTAAACCTCTATAAAATGGACAAATTCTGTCCATGTACTTCGTCTGGCATTTGAACTCGGTCAGGGCAGTTCCGTTCACCAGGAGGACAAGCCTAAACCCAGATCACCACAGGAACACCCTGACAATCAAAGACTTGTATGTGCCAGGACTATAAGCCCTGGAGTTCTGCATATCCTTTGAGTGATTAAATATGCAGCTTGGGTCCAGAGCAGTAGGGAATAGGGAATGTGTAATATGTAGTACCGCATTTTTCCCAGCAGGAGAATGGATGCCTGTGTTGTAAGCGAAGTGGAGAGGCGTATGTTAATGTAGCTATGTACTATGGGTATGCATATAAATGAGTCAGAACACCAATAGTATAGTGGTTACAACATCCGGCCAACGTGAATGCAGTCCCGGGTCAACTACAACTACAGCACATATGAGTTAATGAATGCGTGTGTGTTGTAAAGACATTTAAATATGTAAAGATGAACGTGTGTTTCGCATATGTCTGCTAACCAGATTACAGATATTTTACTGGTACCATCTTAATTAAGAAAGCCCACATAAGCACAAAGAGTTAGTAAACATAGGTAACCCACAATAAGGATATGCAAGTGTGCCTGCGCATGGGTAATCTGCTCACAGCATAGCAAATGAATGCTGTTTTCTACACGTTTATTTATATATCTATATATGGATATATATAATTGTGTATAGATATATATCTACAGACTTTAAATATATGATATAAAGAATGTACAGACATATATATATATATATATATATATATATATATATATATACACACACACACACACACACACACACACACACACACACACACACACACTTACATAAATCGATATATACATAACAAACACAGAAACATTTGTACTTGTAGATATAACAGATGTACATAAATAGGTTACATCATAGCTATTATGGATAGACATACAGACATGCAAGAAAGGTAAATACACTGCTCCTTTCCAAACCATTGCCCGGAAAGTACCAGTGTGCCAAATCTGCAAGTTCTACTCTTTAAACATGGATATAGGTGTCCTTTGCAGGACTCCAAAAAGTGGTTGTCTACAGGCAACGGCCAGTAATTATTGACGCAAAGGAAGTCACATCCGCAGCTACAATATAGTTGTACATGCAACAGTAGCTTGTGCAAGGGTAATAACACATGGGTTGACAAAATGTATGACATATGTCCCGATACGTGGAGAGTGGATAGTGCTTAGAAGTATCTTCATACTTTATTATCGCTCACATTAAATATGTCTTATGACTACTGTGGAGGGGTGTCAGGTATGGGAATCATGGGTATGCAATAATGGGCCTAGGTTCACAGGTGTTGGTTGACACAGACTTATTAGGTCCGCCCCATGGGAGTGATTAATTTTCCTATGTGGGTATAGCACACGCCTATACCTTCCAAAAATGAAGAACCCATCTACTGGATATTGTGTAAATCATTGGGGGAAGACGTAGGGACTTATATCAGTGTCATGTAAGTGATTATCATGGACGTACATGCGTACGAATAAGATGGTAACCATACCTCTCAACCTTTCAGAATAAGACATCTGGACAGAGGCATATTTAAATAAGTACAAATAGGGACTATGTTAAATATTCCTCTGAGAAAGTTAGAACGTTGATAGAATAATGGATAATTCATTAGTATGAAAGTTTTGAGAGTTATTAGTTTATTAGTTATAAACTACTAATGTCTGTCATTATTATCTAACCTCACAGTCCTTAATGACCTGCCACTAATTTACCAGAAAGGCACAATAATAACAAAAAAGGAACAACATTACAAGTCTAAGTTCGGGACATTTACCCAAAATGTGTACAGTTAAGAGGTATGAAGGTAACCCTGTCCTAAATAAATGTACAGAACTAGTGACATCAGGTGGACAGGTGTGAAGAAAGATGGGATGACAAATGACAAAACATGTATAAGTCAAAAGCATGTACCTCGATAAATGTGAATGAATACTTATGCCCTGTGATAGTCAATGTGGAAGGTTAATAGTGTCCCTCAGGGTGTTATGCAGTGTCCCCGATACAGTGTTCAGTCTCCCACACTCGCATGTGAGTTCTGCCACTGACGGAAAGCACAAATACCGATGAACACATAAGGTAGATGATAGCATAATATATTTTGATTAGCACCTGTTGGCTTTTGTGAGGAACACAACACTCTTGGCGGGTGTGTCCTGAAAAAGGAATGTAATGGCATCTGGCCTGTGATTTCTTCTTGTGTGTAGTGGTGTAATAAAATGATATATCTTGTATCAGAAACAGATACATGTTATAGGAAACAGTATTATCGACTATACTACTACAAGAAAACTCTGGAGGTATGAAAAGCGTTGAAGTAGTCAGTTTAGTATTGACCGCAGGTATGTGTTGACATGTCAAATGTCACAGCTGTATATATAGTACCTATAGGGCTGTCACCGTTACAAATTATGAAAGTGGGAGCTGCTTTGTAGAAATGTCAGACGTAGCAGGTCAAAACATACCTACAGCCACAAATAGACATATTAGCACACAGCAAAGCTTAGGCCAGGGGTCATGGAGCGTGTACGAGTAAAGGAAGAGTAGAACAAGGCAAGATGTCTGCCGAGCTATTCAGCAATATCCTGTAGGGGCGTGTAAGACAGCCCCTGAACCGAACGTTGCACGGACAATGTTAAGATATGCAAATTACCCCATTTGTAGGTGAAAGCTATGCAAATGATGTAAATCTGTGATACATGAAACAGTAAGCTGTCTGTGCAAGAGTAGAGTTATGTGCAGAAATGTACTCGGATGTTAACCGAGTTACGTTCTGCAAGTAGCTAAACGGAACAATGTCAGCTGCAAATAAAGGATGAATTCAGTTGAAGAAGCATGCCAATGGCCAAATATAAGGCCAGTGGCATATTTTTCCATGTGAAATTAATAAAACTGTATTTGTCCTTCCCCGATTTCCGGTGTGTAAGCGTAGCGCAGCGGCGCGAAAACGCGCTGCGCTTTTAAAACAAGAGAAATATTTAAAATACACATAGAAATTGTAATTATCATTAACAGTTAGTTTGCCATGCAGGTGAATGCCAAGCTGAAGACAAGATGGCTACTGAGTACTGGTGGCTATGTGTGGAAGCGCTCTGTCAGAGATGTAACCAAGCATTAGTAGGCAATCCGATGTAACTGAGGCTGAGGATAGTGAATCACAGTTCGTCATGCCATATGGGCCAAGCCACTACAGTGGAAGAGTAGGTTAAGGGGACTATCAGAGTAGAAGATAGGTGACATCATGAGTGTATATGTATAAAACACTGTAATCCTATCAGAGCAATGTGTCACGTTTGCTGTCAGTTACTCATCAGTGGAAGAGGCGTGTTATGATTTATCCTAGGTACAGTCAGGAAACTGACGGTGTACGCCATGGATATCACTGAAGTTTCTTGCAAGCCTGCTGACAGTGTGTACGTGCCTGTGTGCACCTGTAAGCCTGAGTAAGCATGTGTGTGCGCGTGTCAGCCGTGGGCACGCGTTGAAGAATGAGTAAGCTAGTGTAATTATGTTGAAGCCCGTGTAATGTTGTGTAAGCCAGTGTACACATTTGTAAGCATGCATAAATCTGTACTACACACATCACACACATACTGCACACTCTGAAACACATGCTGCCAATACTATACACGTCAGTCAAATGGCACATGGATGGATAATAAATCTTCAGAATCAACAGTGCTGTAAACTATACTACATTGATGGTCATAGCTGCAATACATCATGCCTGCTTACATACACCTTGAAGGATATCACACTTTGTGTTAACAACATTTTAACATTAATACAGTGCTATAAAGCCACCCTGAGCATCAGCACCATGTTAGTCTGTTCCTGCATCTATGTTACACATTGCAGGTGGTGGCACAGGTGTCATCATATGCACAGGGTATCGTGTTTCTTTTCCAGAGCCTGTCATTGAGCCATCCAATCAACATGTAAGTATGTGTGTGTGTGAGGGACAACAGTGCTTGCATGGCCCAATGTTGATGCAATGTGTGTGTGTATGTGTTAGCCCTAGTTGTTTGTTTCATGTGTGTGTGTCTGCATGTACACAGTTTCAGCATGTGTCATGCATATACAGGAGGTTGTGGGACAGTCACAGACCATACCTGCCAGGCTGTACAGATCGCCATTACTGGCCATGGACACCCCTGCATGCATTCAACAATATTCCAGTCCTGCACCTGTCAATGTATACACATACATTCTTGGGATCTGTATCACAACCTGTGGATAAACGGGAGTCAGTAATGTTAACCTGATTTGCATAGTAGTGTCAGGTAATACATAGTTATATGAGCCATACTCATCCTCCAAAGTAATAACCACTGCTGACTGTTGCTTAGATGTGCACACGACCATTTAAAGGTGCTGTACTATCATTGTTGTCAATGTCCCTTGTAATACCCAGCAACAGAATAACTGGTCACTACACAACCATTACCCAGGATCACTACAGCACACAGTATGTGCACTATCACAGAGCCATAGCAGATTTACATACATCAAAGATGTTCATGTACAGATAATGCAGCACATTCAATAGTGCTAATATCCAAATACATGTCAATATCTATCTACATTACATATATATAAATAGATATACACACACACACACTTGGCAGGGTTGGGATCAGAACACAGACCTAACTACCTTATCACACTACAGCATTACGCATGTACAGAACGCGCTACCGTGATTACTAGATCACAGTATTCACACAGGCATATGTCTAGCTTGCTGGCATCAGCATCAAAGGCAAAGACACTGTACAGATTCTACGGAGAGTGAATAGTGTAAAAGCAATGTACTGTTGTCATGCAGTGGGAAACTCTCACACACACATACACACACGTGGCAGGATTGGGATTAGAATACAGGCCTAACTACCTTATCACACTACAGCAATACGCATTTACAGAACGCGCTACCAAGATTACTGAACACAGCTCTCCCAGAGGCATACTTCTAGCTGGGTGACATAATCCGCAAAGGCAAAGACGCCGATAGGGAATGTATGTGGTGTGAGACGTCTAAAAGCATTACCGTGTCCCCAGGCAGCTGGAAACACACACACACACACACACACACACACACACACACACACTTGGCAGGACTGGGAGTCGAACATACACCTAACTACCTTATCACACTACAGCAATACGCATTTACAGAATGTGCTACCGAGATTACTGAACACAGCAATCCCAGAGGCATACTTCTAGGTGGGTGACATCATCTGCAAAGGCAAAGACGCCGATAGGGAATGTATGTGGTGTGAGGCGTCTAAAAGCATTACCATGTCCCCAGACAGCTGGAAACACACACACACATAGGCACACACTTGGCAGGGCTGGGAGTCGAACATACACTTAACTACCTTATCACACTACAGCAATACACATTTACAGAACATGCTACCGAGATTACTGAACACAGCACTCACAGTGGCATACTTCTAGGTGGGTGACATCATCCGCAAAGGCAAAGATGCCGATAGGGAATGTATGTGGTGTGAGGCATCTAAAAGCATTACCGTGTCCCCAGGCAGCTGGAAACACACACACACACACACACACACACACACTTGGCAGGGCTGGGAGTTGAACATATACCTAATTACCTTATCACACTACAGCAATACGCATTTACAGAACGCGCTACCGAGATTACTGAGCACAGCACTCCCAGAGGCATACTTCTAGGTGGGTGACATCTTCCACAAAGGCAAGGATGCCGATAGGGAATGTATAGAGAGTGAGCAGTCTGAAAGCATATTACTGTCCCAAGGTAGACGTGGGAAAACACACGGCAGTGGTGTGATCGGGGCAACTAAATATCTACGGAGCAGTACAACAACACTACATAGATATGGGATGCGCCAAAGACAGTACACCCTGCAAGACAGTCAGCCAGTGTGTTCAATGTAGGCATCCATCATGACATTGAAAATGGACATCTGTTGCCTGAATGTCCACCATCGCTATACAGGATGTCAATGGCCATGCCCATACACAGAGGCACATCACTGACACAAGGTGTCACTGGCCATGCCCACATGCTTAGTATCACACGTCCGTTTGGAATGTACTGCGTGCCCATCTACACAACGGTGTACTGGGCATGCTCACACACTTAACAATTGCAAAGGGCCATCTTGCATGCACACGGATTCTAAACATGTAAGGGCACAGTTTAGAATGTACTGTGTGTCCAATTACACAACTGCGTACTGGGCATGCTCACACACTTAGCAGTTGCAAAGGGCCGTCTTGCATGCACACGGCTTCTAAACACATAAGGGTACAGTTTGGAATGTACTGTGTGTCCAACTACACAACGGCGTACTGGGCATGCTCACACACTTAGCAGTTGCAAAGGGCCGTCTGGCATGCACACGGATACTAAACACGGAAGGGCACAGTATGATATTACTGTCCCCACGTACATGATGGCCACTCACATGTATTGACCAGTACACAATCAGGAGCCATCACAGATGTCTCAGGTGCAGATCACAGAGGTACACACCACAGTCTACAATGTAGACCTCAGACACCACCATGTCGTTGGACCAGCAATACATCAACACAACACCGTGTGACGCATGACCAGTGGACTGTACATGGGTGTACAGCAACTGTGCAGACTACACATGTACCGACAGGGTTCCATCATGTGTTATGCATTGCAATGATACCACTGTACACAGTCAGGTCAGCTCTACACATAACAGGGGCCCTGGGTATTACACAGCTGTGACAGATGACTGTCGCTGCACACCAACGAACACACATGTTCAGATATGTCATACATGTAATTGCAGTGGATATGTGCATGGACCACACACACAACACATATGTACATAGCATAGCTTTTGCTGTCCTCCGTGCAGACAAGTGGCTACAGCAATCATATGCACACAAACGGGAGGTGGGTCCATGGCTGTTGAATGCCAACAGTACATGAGGTAGCAATGTTGACCAAGGACACATTCCCTCTGTACTAGTTACCCATGACACCCATCATATCATGCAACAGTCCATGTGTTATGTATGTCAACACACATGTCCACCGATTGCAATGCATACAAACATGGCTACATGTCAGGCATGTGGGACCAACACACATGTACAAACTGTAGTGTGCATGCAGCTGCCATGCATGTGCAGTAGCTGATATAAGTAACTCATCTGTGCCAAACTACAGCATGCAGTTGCAATGCAGCCCCATTATTGACACCTGTATATGGTGACATACTGACAGTATGGTAGGATGTACATCAGGTATGGATGGATGTGTGTGTGTAAAGTGGTGATCCACCTGTGTAGATGGATGTTCGCCGGGTACGGCTCACAGGTCTGTCACACGCCATCATACCATTACATGTGCAAACAGTACGCTATGTTACTGTTACCTGACGGGGAAGACATAAAACCTATACAGCGGTCAGGTGTTACCGACTGTATGTCACTCGACACCTGTAACACTTACACCCTCCCATGTGCATATAGCAGCACAATTGCCGGACATAGCGTTGGTACACATAATGCGGCCAATACTGCTGCATGTCTGTCAGACGTATCATCATATAGCAGGTGTATCATGCACAGTACTGCCATGTGTGTGTGTGACCATATATGCCACATATGGTGGGGAATACATCCCTGTTGTGACACACCCCTGTACACTGTTGTAGACATCTGTACATACTGGAGTGTGGAAAACATGACATAGGCAGGTGTGGTGTGTGTATCACAGACATCAGCTATCCATATGTGTATGACAGTTGTGGTCTCCACAGTGTGTGTGTGTGTGTGTGTGTGTGTGTGTGTGTGTGTGTGTGTGTGTGTGTGTGTGTGTGTGTGTGTGTGTGTGTGTGTATGTATGTATGGCTGTCTGGTGCATGGAGTGTGGGTGTATGCTACCATACAGAACACACAGGATCCCAACCCCTCATGGTGATGCAGTCAACTACCCTGTTGATGCCATCGGTCTCAGCCGTACTGGCTACCTGTACATGTCCCTTCTCTGTGTTGCGTCGTGTGGGTGCACAGTACTGTGAGGGTGATGACCACATAGGCAAGTGTCCTCACCTCAACAGTATGGGGTGTGCATTATAGTTTTGTCAACCCTGTGAGTGTGGGCATGTTCCTGTACTGTGACAGGGTATTACTGCTACACAGTGAGGCCTCATGCTATCAAGTGGCCTCCAACGTTATCATTGTCCAGACCGCTGTGTACAACCCCTGCACCATGTCAACATATCTGTGATGTGACCTGGTATGGATGTCACTTCTCTAGCCACTGTAGCCTATTAATCTGCACACAGGCTGCTGGATCAGTATATGTGTGGACATCTGTGGTATGTTAGACTTTCCAGCTGTCCGGTTAAGGCTAAGTATAGCATGCTAAGATTGCCATACGTGCCTGTGAGTACTCCACAGTTACACATGGAAGACTGCAAACACTGCTACCTGTAGACACATACATGTAGACCATAAGGAGGGAACCTGGGCATCATTACCAAAATGCTGTTACTGTTGTTACCGAGACACATACTGTGAACATATAACAATGCATGCTACACCTGTACTACATGGTTGTGCACATATAACAATGCATGCTACACCTGTACTACATGGTATGTCTGGTGCATGTCAACAGTACACAACCAATGTAATATACACATCTCTCACCATTCTTACACAACTAACGTAATATACACTTCCCTCACTAGTCGTACACAACTAATGTAATATACACCTCTCACTATTCTGTTCACCCTGTGCATTAGACCATTTGAGCATGTCCCTGCACCGATGGTGTGGATGACAGGGATGCGGCACAGGCTTCATCATATGCACAGGGTGATAATGTGTGCCATGGGCATAGGCTGCACCAATGGGTGACATCATGTGTGTGGGTAAGGGCCGGTGATATGACTGGACATGTCTGTTCAGTATGCATGTGGGTATTGTGGTGCCCTACAGATGTGTTTGCTGTGTGCGTGTATGTGTGCACACAGTTCTTCCTTTTGTGAGGCCTACACAGGGGTATTATTGACAGCTCCAGATTGTACAGACCAGGCTGTACAGCTCACTGTGTCCGGCCACGGCCACATGACCTGTGCCTGTCTGGGGTTGCAATGGCACTACCAGGTGGAGGTACAGATTGGCTACAGTCTGACGACACATGTCCCAACATACAACACTACAGCCTGTGGGGGATGCACTTATGCAGCCCTGCTGGGGGTAATACTGTCACCAACCCTAACTGCACCTGACAGTCATGTTGGGATGTGTAACATTCGCAGCACACCCCACACATCACATAGTCTCACATGATCTCCACCACAGGTCACACATACGAGGACAACTTGTGCAGTACCTCTCCATACTCTGTATAGGCACCAGAGGCAGCCCCCATCACAGAACACAACATCATTAACTTATAGCCCACAGACTCATGTGTGCCCATCACATACAGCCAATAGGGTGTTATAACATACACAACACACCAGTCATAGGTGACTCTGTAGGCGGTCACACTGCAGTTCCACACAGCAGGCTACACAAGGCGATAGTCGCTTACATCTTGCTGTCGGGTAACTGGTTCTGCAACATAACCTATGAACCCATGCTACACCTCACCAGGTACGATGTGACTGTCATTCTCCATGTTAGTGTGACTGCCCTGAGATGCCACTTCACAGACTACATGTGCAGGGACATGCAATAGCTCACCAGTCTTGTAGCCCTGAAGGTGTGGCCAAGCCCTCGGGAGCATTATGCATTCATCCGGACCCGATACCAGTGTACAACGACTGACTGTGTCACTGCAACAGTTGCGTATGCTTCTGCTGTCATTCCACAGGCATCTGGCATCTGTTCGCTTTGACTGACCTGGTCAAACACAATGCTTTGGCACAGATGACCTGCACCTGTCAGCCCTGTGAATACAGATCACATGTAAGGCTCTTGCTGCTTCTATACTGCCTGTCTTGCACAGTTTCCAATAACAGTCACCGGCAGAACGGGAACTGGCAAGCAAGACATGGGGTCATGTGACACAATGCTTGCATCTTCCTCTGTGACGCATGCAGGCAAGGCACACCTTATAATGCACCACTCCAATATCTCTGCAGTGACTGGGACCTGCCTCTAGGCTCTGCAGAGCACACCTGCAATAACTGGTTATAGACAGACCATACCTTTCAGGCACATGCCTAGACCGGCACCCCCACAGCTGAGGTGTTCCCATATTCCACTATGTTGTACACACATCCTGGCTAGTTACTTAGCACAATGCATCAGAGATGCTCCATGTGTAACTAACTGTGTCCAGAACCACTATACACATTGTAACAAGCTACAGATTCAACAACATACCCCATGGTTACCAGACCTCATTTGTTGGTGTACTGGACAGTAGGGCGCAGACAGCTACTACTGATGTGTGACTGACACTACCCCACACTTAACTGGGATAACCACTCATGTACCGACACATCCGTGAGTCATAACCTCCACTCGGCTGGATCAACCCATACACACCACCTCCAAGACCAACATTATCCTTGACATGAACACTACCAACATGTGACTGGTGTTCCACACCTGGGGTTATCCCCTCATTGGTGGATTCCGACCATATGCTAATCACCCTTGTTAGCCACATCCCGGCAACACACCCTTCATGGCATACACAGTACATGAGTACTACAACACCTACTACAGACGTCTTATGACAGCGGTTGTTGACGTCATGACACCCGTGCAGATGGACAATGCACATACAAACACTGAAACATACCCCAGTGCACTTCATTAGCATGTACACAACTGCATGGATCATGTTATTCCACACAGAGCCATGATGGTACACACCAGATAACAGACGCCACTCTGGTGGTCAGGTTCCATGGACATAATGTACAACAACAGGTGGAGGCTGTTGCACAGTGGTGTACAATCCCATGGGTGGGGTAGCTCACTGGTCAGCCTCGGTAGGGCCACGGGATCCCTCATCACATACTCCAAGACTAGCTACGTAAACATTACTGTGACACATTCCGGGGTGTACCACAAGGCATTATGGTGGTATGTCAGTAGTCAATGGCAATACCCACATCTGCTCTCACATACAACAGTCATTCAGGAACATTACAGACCCAGGTGATGTTGGCAACATGTTGGCGGATGGATTCACTGCTAACATTACACCCTCTCACTCACTACAGGGCCACAATCCATGCAGGAACATTGCGGTGTCCCTGCGGTCACACCTACACAGTACTAACCTGCACTCTACATGTTCTGGGACACTGGCCCCATGTCACCTTCCAAAGTCCCAGGCTGTGATGTCCACAAACCTTTGAACGACATGTCTCCCCACTAGGCCACCATATTCAGTAATAGCCTTGCATCAGACATTGTGGCCCCTGAATGGCACACAGCAACAGTTATCACACTCCACACAGGTGGAGCCACAATGCATGAGTGGGACTATAGTCCTACACACCTGACTGGACTGTTCTGCATGGCTATCGGGCACATCATCATGGACGTTATTCACAGAGACATTGTTGGGCTCCGGTCCTTTGATGCCACCCGGGTTGGACTTGTTAGGGCCAGAGCATGTCCGCTACACCTGATGGACTCCTTTCATACAGTTACCAGGGTAGTTGATGACGGTACGGGGGTCCACACATCCTACATTGTCCTCTCATTGCCCTTCAGCACCGTTCTCCATTCTGGTATTGACAACATACACATCCACCTGCACATCGTACCCTATGTCTCAGGATGTTATGCAACATGGCTCATGGACAGGACACACACAATGAGGGTAGCATACCATAGTACCTACTGCATTTCAGTTACACTTGGCCTACCAGTGTCCTCAGTCATAGGGCCCCTCATGTTCAGTATATGCTTCCCTGAGGCACAGGCTAGCACAGAGGGAATTTCCCTGCCTAGCTTTACAAACCCCTGCATACAAAGTGCCATGATTGATCCACCAGCTGATACTGACTCCATCCATATGGGTGTCACTGTGACAGATACCTGATATGAATATCATGGCCTCAAGCTGCATGACACAAGGTGCATGAACATCACTTTTGCATTATACCATTCACCCACTGACTATCACATAGGTGGTAGTCCCCTACATACATGTCACATTGTACATGTTCATACTACACAAGTATGTCACACCCACTCCTGTGGTTACCATATTGCCACTGTGGTGTGGATATCCTTCTATGTGGCCACACTTATCTGTACTGGGTGTGTAGCTGGTACATAGGCACCCACTGTACCTCTGAACTCAAGACTTCTACACACATTCAAGGGTACACCACCCCATTTAGGGTGTACCTTACACAACAGCTACAGCTTTACATACCACAACATTAACACGCCATGATGTTTATTGAGCTCCGACAGTTAAAGTATGCGGCTGAACTACAGACACCACGTCTGTACACATTTGCATACTACATACTCAGGGGTGACCTCTGCTGAACAGACAGGGCCCATGTCCACAACAATATTAATGGATATACTCCACATATGTGACATAAGCAAAAGCCACTGTGAGCAACATGCTCATGGATATGTGCACACACGCAACGATGAGTGGCATGTGCTTGAGGGTTACATTCCCAAACTGGACATTCACCATGCTATGGAACATAAGTCCTATGTACATCACGCAGGGACACTCAGTAGCACTGTTCATGTGATACCTCTCTTGGTGGTTGGGAGACACATATACACCAGGGATCACTGCAATGGCTGTACTGTGCAGAGGTGCAGGTAACACATGGCTCTGCTGTTCACAGGACACTACCCTAGAGAGGTGCCACTGGTGTGAACACTGTAGTTGTGCTTACACATACATTTGCCAGACTGCATAGTACCCCACTTTGAATCTATGAAGCTATTACATGTCCTTTGTGCATGGTTACTTGGTAGCTCTTCCATTTAGATTAGCTATCATGCTATTACAATGTCCCATGCCTACAAGCCATATGTATCCTGTTATTGTACATGCCAATAGACAATACCTTTGCTATGCATGATATGCCTGTTATGCTGTGTAGAATATCTGACATATCTACCTACAATACTATACATTACACATATTTTACATAGTATCCCATAATGCAAAGCATACTTGCACAGCGGGACCACCTTAGGCATGTCATTGTCGTTATATGTCCATACACATGCCTACTGTGACAGTATATCAACATATACTATCTCCTGCTATGGCACGTACTTGTTGGACATACCCTACCACTGACGGCGAGTTGTATGGAATTGTTCTGTTTAAAGCCCTCATGTAGCATCCCTTGTGGTGTCTGTGATGTGTACCTTGTGGCCCACTGCTGGATGCACAGATTCTACAAGCGTTAGTATGTTCAGCAAGACATCACTACATAAATACCTTTTCCCACTTTATGCATTGCAGACACTTTTAATTAACGCAAACCAGGCTATACATACAGTAAATAATTAATACAAAACATGCTATACATAAACTTACATACCGAGTGTTCTACATACCTTGTTATCGTTCCAGACTTTCTATCTCTATCTCTCTCACACTGCTTAAACAGGTATATGGCATGAGCATATGGTTTGAATGTCTGGCAAGTCATCCTTATATACGTCGATACCTGTAACATGTGGTTTCCTGCCGGCAATTGGTGTTCCTGAATGACTAATTACTTGCACATCAGCTGTGCAGCTACTCCATTCACCAATTATGTGGCAACAGTGGGGTATAATTGAATTCTCCACTTGGGCATTGCCCATTTGCCCTACCTTCGGGGAGACAGCCTGTATTGTGTTTTGTTGTGTGTAATTGCAACTGCTATGTGCAGAGACAAGTATACTTTGGATTCATGTCCCCCGTGGATTGTGTGTGACAGCTAGAGTATGTGGTTCAACATGTGGGTGTACCTGTCATCCCAACCGTCTGATAACGGACTATTGCAAACAAAACCTGTAACATCGCCTTTTGTTCCATTATACAACGGCTACAATTTTGCATGGGGCCTTTAATTGTGTCTCTCACAAGGTATGTTGATGGTTCTGCAGATGTAATTGACTGACTGGATGTTTGTGCTGTTATTACAGTCTGTATTGCTATAGTTTCTAGTGTGGGGGATGTCGGTGGGTGTACGTAGCATATACAGGTTTGTGGGGCTTGCATTTCTACATATTCCATATATATGTGTGTGGGCTCCGTCCCTAATTAAAGAGCTATCAGTTAGTAGACTTATGTTACGGGATTTTACATTGGGCTGTTGTTAATTGGTTTCTATACGGTATGCAGGTGAGGTTGATACTTCCATACCTCCAGAATTGCAGCGATATGTAAAGGGATATGTCTAAATGACAGATATCCTGTGTATTACTGTCCCAGATATTTGCAGTCATTGCGGTTGTGTTGGTAACAGAACCTCTTTGCCATGGGTTGCCACCTTTTCATATGGCCATTGTTGGACACTTGCGGGACACACAGCGTTGTTTACAGGCTGACACATAGCCACGGACAGTACACAGGATAGCACATACTTTTATCTTCAATACATACCTATTGTTGTGGGACTTTGGCTACTTATCATATTGCATGTAACATTTACGTTTCTTACATACAGGCATAACTATTTAATGCAACTATTACATAATATATGGGACATATTAATGTCCTACAATCTCGGACATTTGCCCTTTGTAATGTTTTATGTCAGGAAACACCTGCCCAGGGAGGGGCTGTCCCTCCTAATGTGGGACAGGTGGTAACCGTATGCCTACGGCTAGCTATACCCACACCTACCGTAATGATCTACCTCTGAGTTGGCACTAACAGACACACGATGCGGACACACACACACACATTACAGTCTCACAGAGACGCACACGGCACCCTCAACACACACATACACAGACAACGGCACTCACAAACACAGTTGAACTTAGTACCTACGTGGACCACAACACTGGCAGCGGTAACTACATGTCCCTTCATATCGTCATACTATTACTCGCGGTTGTTCAGTTCCGGTACTGTGTTCTTTCGGTCTTTCAGCCTTGTGGTTATGCGTGTCGGTATGTTACACATTCCATAGTTGGCGGTATCCTATTTATTTGTACCTCCAAGGTGTTATGAATGTCGTTGACCTATCTATATATATTTGCAGATATCATTGAATCCGTATATATCAACATATATCACTCTATCGCCCTTTCTGTCTGTATTATATATATGTATATATGTGTACATATATATATATATATATATATATATATATATATATATATATATATATATATATATATCTGACAGGGAAAGTGACAGGCAAGCTACACCTTTCATTGTGTACTTGTCGGTGTTTACTGTTTCCTGGACTCTGCAGGTTTGTGTCTGTACCTGTCACATTACACACCTGCAGTAGGTTAGGGTTACCAGCTGTCCCACTTTGAGAGGGACAGTCCCTCTTTGGGCAGTTGTGTCCTGCAAACTATTTGTAAACATGGCAAATGTCTTGAGATTTTAGAACATATTTATTTCCTATAGTTTATGTAATAGTTGCATAAAACAGTTATTCTGTATCTGAACCACCTATATGTTATAGAAAAAGAATAAGTAAGTAAACATTACAAGAATAAGCATTTATCTAGGCAAAACAGTGAACTTCTGATTTTCGTACTGGCTGGGTGTATGTGTCAGCCTGCAGACATCTGACGTATGTCCCACATTGGTCATTTGAAGAGGTGACAACCCTACCATAGGTACATCTTGGCTAGCAATAGTGTTAGGTGATTCTATACATGATTGCATGTTCTACTCCTGGCAGTGGTTGTTTTACCCTTCAGAGCAGGCGCTATTAGTACAGGGGTGAATAATGCTGGTTTCACCTGTTTTGGACATCATTGACCGTGATCTGCGCGATATTCGGAGCAGCTTATCTGTGTTTCACGCATATCCGTATTTAAACATCGCTTACCAGCAGTGGGCAACGCATATTCCCGCTAACGTGTGCTAAACATGATCTGATGACCTACATCCAACATGCATTACTCGTGCCTTCGGGATTACATTACATCCCTTGCCTCAAGGGACCGGGAACATGCATGACGGTCACTGCATTTAACACATGGACATCTGTGATTTGTACACGTGTTATGTCATTTTGTACTTGGAGTATACTACGGCTGTTACTCCATACTGCACTCACATGGGTAACTCCGTTAGTTTACATATTGATGAGTCCAGTTAATGGTATGTCCATGTGATGTTTACTGGATGTGCTCCGGCATTAGGTATGTATATCACAGTGAGCCACACATAATACTGTGCTACACCTTCAAATGACTGTAAGTGGGGCATGCTGGGGTGACGAATACCTGTCATGAGTACAACCCATGCCTTGACACAATATCCATGATTATATTATGTGGAGCCCCTCATTAACGCAGCAGGGACTCCGTGCTGAGTGTGTGCAGAACAGTGCTTACACACATGTGCTCCCGCGATTGCCTCTGCTCCACTAAGCAACAGTTGGTTACTCGATGTTGTGGTGACAGCGGACAGTGTTTGCCCCGTTTGGTGTATGGCCTCTGACAATTGGCCGTGTACCTACCGATGTACCTGGGAACCTATACACACAGTGCCACCATATGCTGATAGGGGCATGTACTGTTCAGGTGTTGACATTCCTTGTTCCAATAGCTGTTGTGTGTACAATGTTTGAGGGCTGCTTATGTAGGATTCACACAGTGGGCCACCTATACATTACAATTTACAGGTGGTCGTGTTTGTGTGCCATCCATTTTACTGTGTGTGCAGGTGGAGAGGTGTGTCAGTCCATAGGGGCCTACACTGTCAGAGCATATGCTATATGTTCCCTCTTTGCCAAGGCATAGGCATATTGGGCACGCCTCCGTCTGCCTACTGGGGCTGGCACAGTGTGTTTGTGGTCTGAATCCCTCTGTGCCTGTGATGGCCTTGGCAATTGCGGTGGGCTATGAGGGCCTTCACCATTTTGTCCCTGCTGAGCTGTTTCCGCAGGATCATATTATGGAGCATGGAACATACTATGATGATGTGGGCACACATGCCTGGAGAGTACTGCAAGGCTCCACCAGATGTGTCTAAGCACCAGAACCGTGATTTCAGCATCCCGAACACATGCTCTATGATGATTCTGGTTTGTGCTTGTGCCTCATTATGGCGTTCTTGCATGTGTGTGTGTGCATTTCTGCTGGGAGTCATCATCCACGGCTCCAGTGCATAGCCAGCATCCCCCACAAGGTGGCCATGTGGGATGTCCCCCCTGACAAATACCTGATACAGTTGTGAGGCATGCCAGATATGGGAGTCATGGTAGCTTCCAGGGCTGCCAGCACACACATCCATGATAATGCCCTGGGCATTGCACACAACCTGGCAGTTGATGGAGTGGAATCCCTTGCGGTTTATGTACGCCTACCATGCTCACTGGGTGGTGACTTGGTTTGTATGTGGGTGCAGTCTATCGCACCCAGTACCTCCAGGTAGTGTGCCACATGGTGGAAGTGATGCATATTGCTGGCCAACTCCTCCTGAGTTCGGGGGAAGTATATATGCTCGTTCGCATGTGGTAACATGACATCCAGGAACTGGTGTAGTACTCTGGATGCTGATGCCTGTGAGATCCTCATTATATCTCCAGTTGGCCTTTGAAAGGTACCTGTGGCTAGTATTCACAAGCTTACACATACCTTCGTGTCCACTGGGATGAGTTCCCCTCTGTTGTTTCTGGTTCTCAGGCGTGGCCGGCACAGCTCCACTATTTGCTGTAAGATGTCCCTGTCCACCCTGTAATGCTCTACTATCTCCAGATCATGTAGCCCCTGGTAGGTTACCCTTGGTCTGAACACTCTTCTCCTACTCCCGGGCCTGCGGTGGTTGTCGGCATCATCCTCCACAACACCGTCAGTCTCTAACACCTGCTGATGAATCAAAGCTATGGCAGCTCCCAACATGCACATTTTAAAAGTTCCCCGTGTGTTTACACCTATGGTGCAGTGTTTGAGAATACACAGGTGTGTGTAGGGTGCTTTCACACTTTATACTATTGTGCTGTAAACACCGATGATGTCATAGGGTGTGTATGTACGATCGTAGCTACAGGGTATCTTATGTGTTTTACTACCGGAACTACTATTTTGGTGCCTTTGGTGTTGAATTACATTTGGCTGCCGTGGATTACCTCTTGACCTTTCCTTTACATTTCTGCACATTCCACCTACCATTTTCTGGCATGCATCCAGCAGCCTGCTTTCATTTGTACTTTCCTAGACCTGGCTTATCTTGCGTAATGTGTGCTATTGCCGGTCTACTGTCGGTTTGCTTTGCTCTGCTATGACAGATTTCCTATCTTTGCAATCCAATACCTCCCCTCCTTTCTTTGCATTCCAATGCCTCCCCTATCCTGTTTTACAGGTTTCTGCAAGCAGACTTGTCAGCTGCTGTCAAATGGCCGCCGTGAGGTGATTGGTGTTAATTGCTCATTAGTACTCCAATTACCCTACTTCGGCATTTCCTTCTTTTCTTCCCCTGACCTTCCTGTTTGTGCTATTGTTCGCGGCGCGTGCATCCGCTTACCGGGTATCGGGCACATTTTCATCCCCATATACATGCGCTTTCGTGCACCATGTGTGCTCTCAGCTAAACGATTCTATACCTTCCTCCCCAACCCTGTCCTACAGCTTTGCTTAGCAATGGCCAGGCCAGATTTGCATTGCTCCAATGTGCTTACTGCTTCGGTGGCACACCCCTCTGCTGATGTCATGTATCTCCTCTGAGCCACTCCTCGGTGTTATAGAGCTGCACCGTATGGTACAACCTTCATCCGGCAGGACATTTGCGATTCAGTATTACCTGCCTCATTTGCATGCCATTGACTACTAATTCATAGTTACCACGCCGAACTCTGTCGCAGGCCCTTAGCAACCCTTGCACCTTGGTTGTGGTGTTCCATGCCTACCATTGCGTATTATGGTGTAATACAAATCAGGTTTACACCATAATACACAATGGTAGGCATGGTATTTGGCGTGGTAACTACTAATTCATAGTTACCGTGCCGAACACTGTCGCAGGCCCTTAGCAACCCTTGCACCTTGGTTGTGGTGTTCCCTGCCTACCTTTGCGTATTATGGTGTAAACCTGATTTGTATTACATTGTGATTTGATGACATTTTTATATCATTTCTTTATGTTCCTGTTTGCGCACACATGCCCTGCGGTTGTACTGTGCGTTACTGTGGACATGACATTAAATGTTGTTTTTTAGGTGTTGTGCATATTTTCTTATGCCATTGGCTGTGTATTTAGCCATTGGCATATGTTAACTTTGTAATATATGAGTCTGGTCCGCTTCCATAGCTCCAATGTTCTGTTTGGGAAAATGTAAACCATGTTTTTTGGTTTATATTTCCGTGGGCTTACACTACGCCTGCACCACTTCATGAATCGCTATCTGCCTTCATTTGCATGGTGCGACACTGCGCATGGGGTGATTAGCATTCCTATGCCAAGGGCTGCGCAGTTCTGGCATACGCCGGTAGTGCACATGGAATTGGATCGTACCTGAATCGCTCGACGGCCATATTTGGCGTTATTCCATCTATGCTACTCCTGTGCCTGGCGCAAGCTTCATGAATCCCAGGGATAGTTACAGTCCACTATTGAAACTTACTGTATAACAACTATGCAAAAATAACTAAGCAACTAACTAAATAAATAAATAAAAGCTAGAAAAGTTTCAAAAAAGCAAATATATTGTACACTAAGAACACAGACGGCTAATACTGGGCCAGCAGTGTATTTTAGATATGTCTTTATTGCAGTTTTCTCCATAGATATCACAGTAAGCACTTTCATCCTTTAGCGAGACTTCTGCAGACTGTGAAATGTTCAGTAACATAATGCTTAAATATTTAAAAGCATATCATATGATTACTTAGCTGATGAATCACATGACTAGTCAGCTAATCAATGTTTTAAACCCCTACTCTTTAAAAAGATTTCAAATTATACAATAAAAGCGCATTACTATTAAAAAAAACTAGCATGCTGATTGGACAGCCAAACAGCATACCCATTTTAAATTGTGCATATGCCAACAGAAAAAAAGTACAACCCCCTGTAGTACCATTTTGTGACTAGACTTTTCATTAGTATATGCTGAGGGACATAATAAAATATCAGAAAAAAATTAGATACCTTCTACAAAAGTTAACAAAGTAAATCTACCTGCTCTTCTTATATTTTGTGCTGTCTCTCATAAAAACTGTTTTGTTTTATTTTAAACAGTTAAAAAATAAACAGCAATGCAGCTTCTCTTTTCTTTGTTACTTCTCCTGCACTGCACTGATGTACTGTGCAAGAGTTAAGAATGTAAGTCCCGTATGCATGCACAGTGCATCGGTATAGGAAAGAGACCACAGAAGAAGACTGAAGTGCCCTTATACAAATACATTATTTAAGAAAAGTAAGCAAATTCTTTCTTGAATAATGCCATTGTATAATATCAATAATCCATTTCTGTTTGCGGATATAACAGGATTTACCCACAGTTGCCGTTGTTAAATCACTCAGGGTTCGACCTCGAGATCAAACCACACCAACCTGATATACCCATGCACAGTTGCAGATTATTGCTTCAGTGTTCCATATCATTCATTCCTAGACCACTGCATGCACCCAATAAGATCTGTGAAATATATTCCCTCCAGTCAAGCAATTATTTTATTATATCTTTGCAATAAATAGATTTTTACAGTTTCTAGAAATGTAAACCTGAACATACTCATCCCTCATATAATCCTGGGTGATTATAAAGTGCATTAGCAGCATCATGAGTCTAATATCCAATATATTCTTTAGAAGTGTGTCTAGTATAAACACCATACTAATTTTATGCAGGAATCATCATAAACTGTGCTTCTGTTGATTTACAAGAAAATACTCCTAGAATTCTGTAGAACGTTCCCCTCAAATTCAAAGACTTCATCTCTCTGTCTTTGTAGTTGTCAAGGGAAGCATCAAATATAGTCCATGTTGTTATTTAATTTTAATTAATGTATTTGTTTGTTTATTTATGTTTGGTATTTAAGTGATTCTTCTTATACATTAAACACAGACCAGGATCAGAAGGTATAAGCATAAAGTGCACTCACTGAAAACAAAACACTTTGTTTCTAAAAAGAGATCTAGAAGGCAAAATTTTAAGTTTCAGAGCCTTCAGTGTCATTCATTACTCTGTTGTCTATCTAGAAGAAAATAACCTTAATAACTGTGTTTGTCTGCTTTCACTACCAAATTCTAAAATGTATTTAATCACCACTGTTCAGTTATATGGCTGGTGAGTGCCTTCCTTATGTACACCAACATGTGATAGCTGTTTTCCTACAAATAAAGTTGCAGTATTGTATTGAAACTTACTATACAACAGCTATGAAAAAAATAATTAAAAGAAAAAGCTAGAAAAGTTTCAAAAAAGCACATGCAATTTATTCTGAGAAGTGAGAACACAGGTGGCTAACATAGGGCCAGCAGTATCTTTTACATGTATTTCTTTTTACTACACATTTCTCTTTATAGAAATCACAGTCAGCACTTTCATCCCTTATGGAGACTTCAGCAGACTGTAAAATGCTCAGTAACACAGTGCTTAAATAGCTAACTGGGTGGCCAGACTTTCTGTTGGTATATGCTGAAGGGCAGAACAAAATATAAGAAAACCTAGACATGTTCTGCAAAACTCGACAAACAGAAACCTTCCTAATATATCTTTGTTGTCCATCATAAGAACACTTGTTTTTTTAACTAATACAAAAAAAAAAAAAAAAAAAAAAAAACATCAGTGGAAGTTCTCTTTTTTCCATTGCTTTTTCTGCAATGCACTGATGTACTGTGCAAGCATGGGAATCCGAGTCCCATATGAATGTGCAATACATCAGCCCACAGAAGACAATGCAGAAGAAGACACAAGTGCTGTTATACAAAGACATTATTTAAGAAAGGTAAGGAATTTGTTTCTTAACTAATCTAATTATATGTGTCTTTATATAAATGCATTAGTTAAGAAATTTAAGAAAATTCTTTCTTAACTAATGTAATTGTGTAATAGCAATAATCCACTCATGTTTGTGAGTATATCAAGGGCTACCCACGGTTGGGTTTGTTTAATCATTCCAGCTTCACAGTAGTGGATTTTTGCTAACATGTTCTGTATCATTCAGTCCTACATCACTGCATGTATCCAAAAAGACCCATGAAAAATGTTCCCTCTAGTCAAGGAGTTCTTTTAATATATATTTAAAATAAACAGATTTTTACAGCTTCCAAATATTAACTTGAACATGCCCCCTATACAATCTTGCATGCTTACACAGTACATTAGTAGCATCAGCGGATCTAATAGCAGATATATTCTCTTTGATGACCTTTTTGGAAGTGCATTCAGTATAAAATGCAACATTTATGAACAAAGCATCATAAAGTATCATTTTTGATTTACAAGAAAATGTTTCTAGAATTCTGTAGCAATTTCCTCTCAAATTTATATTTTCTACTCCTTTTTAAAGAACATTATAAAACTTGTACCGACCATATTGTTTCATTTCACCATTTGCCTTTGGCTTTTTACTCGTTTTATTGTCTTAACAATTCTTTTGAAATCCTACCTTTTGTAAGTACAAATGATTGTTCTTATTATATTTTCCACCCAGGAAGGCTTTTAACATTTTCCAGCTGTCCATCATAACTGTTTTAATTTAATCACTGTTTTGTGAATTAATTTCATATTATAAATTTTATTAGTGTTTACTTCAGCTCTTGTAATACTTATTTTCGCACCTACAAATAAATACAGCTTATATTTACTATGACTGTTTGTTTGTCACTATGAAATAAATTTCCATGTCATTAGAAAGAACTTTTTGCAGTAGTGGTAAATAAATAGAATAGGTTACCTGAGCAGGTAATGGAATGTAAGGCCATGGATTCTTTCAGGAAGATATGGCGTATCTGATAGGCTTACTAAATGAGATATTAGCTCACTGGCAGACACACTACATAAACAACATATTGTTTCTGTCCATATAACTGTGTACTAAAATGTATTAAACTTGACTATAAAGATCTAGATGCACATTCATTTCCCTATTTGTAACAGAATGAAGCAGCATGAATTACTGGAATTTCTTAATACAGTTAACCAAACACTGGTAGATTTATTTGAAAAATAGGTCACCTTTATTACTGATTTTAGTCATACAGGATATTCAGTGGCAAAAAGGAAGGGGGACATTCATGAATGAGAACTAGTATGGTATATAAAGAAAAAGTCTTATTTTGTACTGAGCTTTACTATTTCATGTGTATATGATAACATGATTATATTAAGATGTTTTATCTGCAATTTCATAATCAACATTAGAAGGCTGTATTGTTTTGATCAAGTATATAATATAATAATAAGATCATCTCAGCCTGAATGCATATAATACACTTCCTTTTTTTCTTTAAGCTGTTTAACTCTATACCAAAATTGAATTCATTCCTTATGCTGTACACAGCCATATATCATTGAAATGTAGTGCACTGTAGTAGTTACCTTTCTTTCATTCATTTAGAAATATTGTTATACTTTAATGTTTTATTACAGATCGGATGCAACAGTGTGACTAGTTCAGTCAGCAGCAGATGCTGGGAAGATCAGACTGCTGTAGTTTCTATTTTCACAAGAGGTGTTTGGATTCATCATGCAATGTTGATGAATCCAAGCTGAAGAAACAACCTTTCAGAAAGACACTAGAGTGAGGTCCATCTTGCTAAACTATTGGTAGCTGAGGTGAATGTTAACATTCCTAGTGCATTTATAGGAAAAAGTTAGGAACATTTTTATTTATAACGTCCAACAACAATACAAATTATGAATAAAATTATAAGAAATACATCTCTGTAAATAGAAAACAAACTTTCAAAAATAACATGATAGCTTCAGACTATACAGGATTTTATGGCATACATATAAAGAAAAAATATGGAATGCAAAGAAAGCCAGGGAAGGGACTGCTGTGCTCAAAATGGGGTTCACTATCTTATTATTTCATTTTAACTAAGGGATCCCATGAACACACGTTTAAAGTGGGATCCTGAAGGGTAATTGCATACCACAGTAAATTTCGATTTTGTGAACTATTTAGCTTCTAAGAAAACATTGATAGTTTTCTATAAACCCATTCTATACCTTAAGATACAGACACCATCACAACTTAAAGTCTAAGAGCATAATATTAAGTGAGAAATTAGGTAAAGGAACTAGGTTCACTAGAATGTACAGATAAAGGACTTGAGAATATTAATTAAAGTTAAAGGAAACCTTAAGAATTAAAAAGCTGATGTGGAACATCAGCTAACTAGCTTTGAGTCAGGCCTCCATAATGGCTGGAGCAGAGTATACAACTTTCTATGCCTGCTCAATCACAGTATCTCTGCACCTTTCCTTTATGTCATAAGGTCTGATAGAGGTCTTCCCATACCACTTCCTTTCTGCTCTGACTCTTCTAGTGATTGTACACTCTGGCCTTCACAGGCTTCTCTCACTATAATTTGTACTATTACCTCCTGTTTCCCTTCTGCTCTATTATTAGCATTTCAAGATTTGGTCTAGTCTTTACCGTACAACAATATATAGAGTTAACAGCTGATAAGTTTGAATATATTAATTAATTAGGAAGCCAAATCTGCTAACAGATCAGGATCAGAAATTGTACCTAGGTACACTCCTCCCACCCCACATCTAACTATTAGGCAAGTTGGCTATCCTTGGAATTCATTAAAATTCATAGCATGAGCATGATGGCTTATAGCAGAAAGGCCTTTCCAGTGTGATACTCTCATTTGCCATTCAAGAACATGCTAGCCCTGAAGAGATAAGACCTCATTATTGGCTAATTTACATGGTTCCCAAGATAGTGGTAAACATGTTACCAAATAAGACCAATAACCAACAAAAATATAATGTTAGACTCAAACAGTCACAAGCCAAATGTTGTCAAGCAATAATATTCAAATTCAGAAACAACTCTGACTGTAGAAGTCATTGCAATAGTAACTAATTAATTGTGCACATTCTTGCCAAATTATTGCTGCTTTTGGTTCAATACTTAAAATAAAAGCTTTCTGATGTCTAGCATTGAAATGCCATTCTAAGAAAACTGGTATTGATTTAAAGGTATATATCTAAGGTTTGTGGCCAGCCATGAGCATAGTGACATGATGACTCAATTGCTTCTATGCCCACTTACTAGAAATAGTTACTTTGCTAAGTGTTCTCTATATACAAAATAAGGTACACAATGGCAAATTATTTTGAAGGTGTCTCTGTTTCTAGATTAAAAGAGGCAATTTCTGCTGACAAAGTAATGATGTTATCTGAAACGTTGTCAGTAGTGGCTAGTGCAATGGAAGCCTTTCAGATAGCCACACAGAAAAGTAGAATGCTCTGAATAGCCTGTGTGAACAAATAAAACGTTTGGATTGTTAAATGAGCAGCAAAAGAGGAAAACTGATCATGTGAAGAATAAGTTATGTTACGAAAATATTAGGGTTACAAGGAGTCCTTGGCCAAAGGATGTTCATAAGTGGAACAATAAAAAAAAAGTCAGGCACATTCCTAGAAGCTTACAGTCAGAACTGACAGACAGTATACAAGAAATGGAAATAGTCACTTCCAAGTGTTAATCCTGCTTCTTTCATGCCAAGCAAAGACATGCCTTACTGGCAACAGCTAGCATCACATGGGTATTTAATGGAACCATTATCAGTTTAGACTTGTGGAAGAATGTTCAAAGGTCTTTTCCACTTATGAAAAATGATGTGGCAATGTAGCTAAGCTTCAGCCAATATGTTGTTAGACATGGGTTATTTACCCAGCTCTCCTTATATTCTGGTGGAAAGGTCAAAGTATAATTCTGAATTCTCATAAGGAAATGGAAAATGTTTTTTCTGGCCTCACTGGTCTGTGGTTTTCAAGTGTTCTACATCACAACAACTTTGACAGTCCTTGTTCACTGATGAAAAGGAAATGTGATGCTTCTAAATATCATTAGGACCTGGAGTTCTGCATTCTTGGTGGTAGACATTAAAAAGAATCATAGAGATCCAGCATTTGTGAATGAACCTATGAACTACTTTATTCTCCAACACAACTACAGAGAGTTAGTGGCTGGAATTCAAATCTGACATTCAAAGAATTCAATAAAACAATCTCACAGCTTTGACCAGAGGACTGAGGCCAAGGACAAACTCTTAACAATAAGAGAAAAAGTAATTGCATTGTTACTTTACAACTCAAGGTAATTTCTTATCTGTTTTTAAGATAATCTGAAGGATCTGGACAAATTATGTTATACCCTTGATGAAATTGATCATTTGAAGAAGTCATCTATGAAATCCAGAAACAAAATGAAAGGCAATAAGAAAGATCATGTTTAGCATCATGGCTGAAAATACTTTTGGAGAAACAGTTCAGCCTGATTTTTGATGTTCTATCTTCATCAGCATTGTTTGGTAGAGATTGTATTTATGCCTGCTATGTCTTGTTGCTTCATATTGCAGGTGGTTCTTTTATACAATTATCTTTTCGAAGCCAGATTTGACATTCATTTGTGAAATTATGTCACAGTTGATAATATTCTTTCCAAGAGAGACACTCTTGAGTAGCTAATCTTTAAAAAAGGATGCTCATTGTAGACACAGATCCCTATTGTAATTTTGAGACCCATAACGTTAAGTTCCAGAATATGAAAAAATAACAGTGAAATGAAAGGTGAACAGTTAACATTGATAACCATTCTTCTCCCCAAAATATATTTATTGCATGGTCAAGTTCTCTGCATTCTCCACACCCTCACTACTTACATATACTGACTTTGCCATTGCCATATATTCTGAAACAAGGGAACGTGCAAAGACACAACAATTGCAGGCTTACCGTACCCGAGCCACCATTCTTAACATTCAGTCTCACTATTCCAGGGCTCTCACTTATGAGTCGTGGAATTTAAAACTGTTACCTGGAAACCCACTATGCCATCACATGTAGAATCCACTGGAACATGAAAAGGCTGTGTCCATCATTACAAAAACAAAAATCTTTGCAGAAGAAATATTTAGGTGTTTGATGTTGAGGAGCTACAGCATTTATATTTTATTTATATCCCTACATCTTTAAATTATGCTGACCAACTAATTGCAAAGTAATTTTATGTTTGTGTCCTTTAATGCATGCTATAAGCTCAGGGCATCTTCAAAGGTCATTATGAGTCAATTTTCATGTTGAACAATCCCTATATAATCTATCATGTTACCATTTATCTTACATGGCCTTAAATAATTTCAAGTATAGGACATAGTAAATAAAACACGGTAACTTTTTGCTCTCTAAAAGCAACTCTGAACTTGAAGAACTTAAAACGTATCTTTATTTTTGGTTCAGCTGAATTATTTGCATTTATCTGAATATTATTCAAGTTAATGTCCAGAACAGTTGTAAATGCATCATTGTTCTTACACTTAAAAATCCAAGAAAGATAATACCTGTATATCCTACAATGCATAGAAACATTTTCAAGTTTCTTAGCCTGCTGTCAAAATTTACATCTATTAGATTAGATTTTTTAGAGCTGCAGTAACTACAGAGGGATAAAATTGATCAGTCACAGCTTGAAGTTATGGGAAAGAGTAGTGGAAGCTAGGTTAGGAAGGGAGGTGATGATTAGTGATCAGCAGTATGGTTTCATGCCAGGAAAGAGCACTACAGATGCAATATTTGCTCTGAGAGTGTTGTTGGAGAAATACAGAGAAGGTCTGAAGGACTTGCATTGTGTCTTTGTGGACTTAGAGAAAGCATATGACAGGGTGCCTAGAGAGGAGTTGTGGTATTGTATGAGGAAGTCGGAAGTGGCAGAGAAGTATGTAAGAGTGGTACAGGATATGTACAAGGGTAGTGTGACACTGGTGAGGACTGCGGTGGGAGTGACAGATACGTTTAAGGTGGAGGTGGGATTACATCAAGGATCAGCTCTGAGCCTTTTCTTATTTGCAGTGGTGATGGACAGGCTGACAGATGAGATTAGACAGAAGGCCCCGTGGACTATGATGTTTGCAGATGACATTGTGATATGTAGTGAGAGTAGGGACCAGGTTGAGGAGACCCTGGAGAGGTGGAGATATGCTTTAGAGAGGAGAGGGATGAAGGTCAGCAGGGCTAAAACAGAATATATGTGTGTAAATGAGAGGGAGGGTAGAGGAATGGTGAGGATGCAGGGAGTAGAGATGGCGAAGGTGGATGAGTTTAAGTACTTGGGATCAACAGTTCAGAGTAATGGTGAATGTGGAAGAGAGGTGAAGAAGAGAGTACAGGCAGGGTGGAATGGGTGGAGAAGAGTGTCAGGAGTGATTTGTGACAGACGGGTACCAGTAAGAGTGAAAGGGAAGGTCTACAAGAGGGTAGTGAGAACAGCTATATTATATGGGTTGGAGACAGTAGCACTGACGAAAAGGCAGGAGTCAAAGCTGGAAGTGGCAGAGTTAAAGATCTTAAGATTTGCACTGAGTGTGATGAGGATGGACAGGATTAGGAATCAGTATATTAGAGGGTCAGCTCAGGTTGGACAGTTTGGAGACAAAGTCAGAGAGGTGAGATTGCATTGGTTTGGACATGTGCTGAGGAGGGATGCTGGGTATATTGGGAAAAGGATGCTAAGGATGGAGCTGCCAGGTAAGAGGAAAAGAGGAAGGCCTAAGATAAGGTTTATGGATGTGGTGAGAGAGGACATGCAGGCGGATGGTGTGAAAGAGCATGATGCAAAGGACAGGAAGAAATGGAAACAGATGATCCGCTGTGGCGACCCCTAATGGGAACAGCCAAAAGAAGATGATTAGATTAGATTTTTTAGTGCAATGATTTTACACTTTTTCTAGAGTTACTAGGTTCTTTACAGAGTACATAAAAAACACAACCATATGACAAGAACAACTCAACCATACTAACAAACAATAGAATCAACACAACTGCATTTCTTGCGATAATAGAGCTAAGAATCATATCAGTCACCCGTAGACTTTTCTAGTATTATTGATATTGTTACCCCAAAATAATTAAAAATATAACACTCTCTTATACTTTCACCCACCGTGCCATATGACAACCCTTTATTATCTTTTCCAATGTGTAATAATTTACACTTTTTGGTACTAAATGTAACTTTTTTTTTCTTGAGGGTCCATGTACAATGTTTGTCAATATGTTTTACAAGGTAGCCTGATCTATAACATTGTAAACTGTTTCTTAGCAATTTAGAATCTTCTGAAACTTCTTAGAACAACAGTTGAATCAGATGAGAAGATTACTGTAAAAATAAGTTCAGATCTAGGAAAGAGCACAGTGGTACATGCAAAAGATGTCATATTTAGGGGTATACTACCTCATAGTCTGAAGGAAAAACTTCTGATACAAAGTTAATTACAGTGCAGTATAATGCATACTAATAGTCAATGATTTCATAGCTGACAATAATCAAGTGTTCTTGCCAGTTCTATGTAAAATGTCACTGAATATATATACAGAATGTATTCTAAGCATTTTTAAGGTAGTATAGAATTACTTTTTCAAATTTTTTTACACAAAATACTGATTAAACTAATTTACTTATAGCTCTTAGCATGATCCAGTGCATATTTCCATATAGGTGGGACAAACCGTTTTGCCTACGTGTAATGGAGCATTAAGAAAATAAATAGATTGATAAGGAAGTTTTTAGTCTATAAAGTGCTTGGTAAGACAATGGGGTCCTGCTGGGGATTTATGGCTTTTTATCTTGTATGGGTCAATGAGATGTCAAACCTATGAGGAAAGGCAAATACATGTATTATTCACCTTTTTATTCTCTAGGAATGATAATCCTCCACTGGGAGCAATACTTTCATGATAATTACCATTCTTTATCCTGCTATATTAAGAATTTTCTTTAGTCTGCAAATGTTTTATTTTATTTTTTTTTTGTATTCTGTAATTAATTTTCTGATACCTCCACAGCCATGAAGGATATTATTAAATGCAGAAGATATTCACAACGCAGGCTCATTCTAGATAGTGTTAATGTGACAGTGTCCTCATATCCTAGGGTACATAACATTATTTATTTATTTTTATTTTATTTTACATTTGTTAACCGGGGGTGTCTGACTGAGCAGAAAAAGCCCTTTTTCAGCAGAGGCCCAGGGAGAAAAGCTTCACACAGAAAAATAATTACAGGTACATTTAGATATTTAGACATGATCGGTATGCACACAAATTACAATACACATGTTTTTACAGTGGTATGCAGCACATCGACAATTACAGTGGAGAGACGAAACAAGAAAACATTAATTTAAAAATAAAGGTAATTAATAGATTTGTGGTGTACAGCTGAAATTTGGAACATAGGTAGAATACATACATAGTACATAGGTACAGTACATACGTTGTACATTAGCCAGAGTTTGTGAGTAAGAGTGAGAACTGTTATCAAGTACTCTAAGCTTAGTATGTGTACCTTATCTGCTTTCACTAGCTTGGGGAGCAGTCATTGCACTGCCAACTTTGCTTGAGATATTGCCTAATGTAATTTTTAAAGGAGGCTATGGATGATGTATTTTGTATGATAGTGGGGAGAGAGAGTTCCATTTTTTAGCCACTAAACTACTATATACTGTGTCTCCAAAGCTATTATAGCTGTTGGTGACTTCTAGTAGTAGTTTGCTTGATGATCTAAGAGGCCTTTTGGCTGAGTGGTGTACTAGGTTTTAGAGGGCAGGACACGTATTGGGGAGGTAATAGATAGAATGAGAGAGGCAGAGCTGATTGTAGGTTAGAAGGTTAGGCAGTTCAAGCCAGTGGAGCTGTCACAAAGCAGTACAGTGATGAGTTCTATATGAGCAATTTGCAGCAAAGTGGGCAATTCTGTTATAGCAGGCTTCCATTTTGCTTAGTTCAGTTTTGTTGAGATTAGTCAGAATGGGAGATGCATAGAGTAGGGTAGATAGAAGTTGGGAGTGAGCAATGGCTGATCTTGTGTTGTTGGTAAGAAACGGTTTGATACGGTAGAGTGATCCCAGTTTGGCATGTACTTTTTTAATAGTTAAGTTGAGATGACTATAAAATTTTAGGTGGGAGTCTATGGTTATTCCCAATAGTTTAGCCTGTGCCACTGGAGTGACTGGAGGAGCATTTGTGGAGTAGATAGTGAATTGATTGTAATCAGTGTTTATGTTAGAACTAGTTATAATCATAAGCTGAGTTTTCTTTAGATTAAGGATAAGTTGGGCTTTGGTAAGGTAGTTTGAAATGTCAGAAAATGCTAGGTGAGTTGTTTACAGAAGGGTGGGAATATTTTGTGCAGCACAGATTAAGGTAGTAGCGTCTGCATACTGAATGATAGATGCATGCTGTGTGGAGTTATGGAGGTCGTTTGTGAAGTTTGTGAACAGCAGTGGTCCTAAGACAGAGCCCTGTAAGACTCCTATAGTTATGGGCAGCTGAAGAGAGAGAGAATGTTCCCATTTCACAGCCTGGTACCTGTCAGTTAAGTAGCTTTGGAACCAGGTAAGAGTGGAATTTGATAGGTGATATTGGTTTAGTTTGTTTAGCAGGATTTGGTGTGAGACTGTGTCAAATGCTTTGGACGTATCCAAAAAAAAAAGAGTTGACACCTGCAGGCCTTCATTTTTGAGATGGTTTATTGTGTCTCTGAAGCAGAGGAGGGCCATAGTGGTACTACGGGCAGGTCTGAAACCATGTTGAGTAGGCAACAGGATGTTGTCTAGGAGATATTTTAGCACCTGGGTATGGATGCATTTTTCTAGGATTTTGGCCAGGGGGAGAGTATAGCAATGGGTCTATAGTTATTAAGTTCAGTGGAGGTTCCACCTTTATGTAGGGGGTAACATAGGATATTTTCCAGAGTTTGGACACATAGTTTTCAGCAGCTGATCTGTTTATGAGAGTGGAGACTGGGATAGCAATGGCATCTGCTATGAGTTTCAAGAAATAACTGGGGAGTAGGTTGGCTGCTGTTGACAAGGTTTTTAGTTTGGAGAGCATGGTTTTGATTAAGGTGGGAGAAACTGTTTTGAGGGTAATGCTTCTATTAGTATTATTTGTGTTGGGGGGATAGTGAGGTTGGAACTGTCCTGTGATAATAAGGAAAGAAGTGAGTTCACAAAGTGGAAGTTGAATTGTGCTTCAATGGGAACTTTAGTGTCATGAGTGGCTGGTTTGGGGGTAGCCTTTTGGGTGGGTTTTAGTAGCTGGTTTACATTTTTCCATAATTTTTGGGGGTTGTGTTGGTATTTAGTTTGTAATGTTGTGTAGCAAGATTTTTTTTGTCCAGCCTAATGCATTTTTTGCACGGTTGCACAGTTCTTGATACCTAGTTAGGCTTTGTGTTTCTTTGTTTTTTTGATAGTAAAGCCAGGCAGTGTCTCTGGACTTCAGGATTTATTTGGTTTCTTTACTGAGCCAGGGGTTTGTAGAGGTTCTAACCTTCATTTTGTGCAAAGGAACGACAGTGTCTAGGTGTTGTAGAAATGTTTTGTCCAAATATGCTGCAGCCTGGTCAAGTGGGAAGGTTTTTATTTGGGTCCAGTCACAGTTATATACTAGACTATTGAGAACCTCAGGAGCAAACATTTTTTTGTTTCCAGTGGATTTATAGTTAGTGGTTTGCATAGGCTTGTTCAACTACGTATAATGTATATTATGTTGTGGTCACTTAAGGTATCTGGGAGACTGCCCTGTGGGGGTACAATGTGTGGTTGGTAGTTAGGACCCAGTCAAGGATGGATTCCCTTTTAGATTTTTTTATCACATCAAGTTAGAATTTGGACTAGCTGCTGGTAGCCATGGAGATTTATTAGATTACATGGTGGTTCTGATATACAGGTGAACCAATCTAGGTTGAAATCCCCCAGAATACGGGTTTCTTGTGAGTATGTGGAAGAACACCAGGATAATAAGTCTTCAAGGATAGCAGGTGTATTACCAGGTGGAATATAGATCACAATCATGGTGATGACCTTTTTAGGGTGAAGTTGAAGTTGTGAGATAAGTATGTCCCAATTATTGGGGGAGGGGTGGGAGTTTGGTATTTGACATAAAGTTAAGTTGGACATATACAGTAAGGCAGTTCCACCCCCTTTAAAAAGTGGTCTGTCTTGTCTAATGATATTGTAGCCGGTAGGGAGAACTTCTCAGTTAGTTATGTTTTTATTTAGCCAGATTTCTGTTAAATCAACTATGTCTGGGGAGTAGTGTTCTATTGTGGCCTGGAATTCAGGTCAGGTATTTTATTTTTGATGCTTCTAATATTAGCATTTAAGGGAAATACTACTTTGGCACTTTGTGTGTGGTTTACATAACCACTTGTTTATTGTGTTAAAAAAACTGAAGCAGGCTTGAGAGCTAGGATATACAAGCATGTGTATGATATTAAAAAAGTGACACTACTAATGCACTGTGAAGGCACTCCCAACTATGCAAAAAATTAAAAACATTTTTTTTTTTATATTAAAAAGAATCCACAGAGTGAAAATGAATGTGATTAGAAAACTAGGTTAGAGATCAGGTTATATTACTGGCAGACATTACTGAATGCTGCCAGATTCCCAGGCTTAAATTATTTTATATCCGTCAATAGTCTCTTGGTTTTAAAAACTGCAAAAGTATTTTTATATCTGGCTACTGTTTATAGTGTTGCAGTGTTATTTATATAATTTTTCCCATTATGGGATAGTATTTTGAATGTAACTTGATTGCTTGCTGAGGTTTTACTTGAAATAATTATGTTTTTTTTTTTTTCATCATGTGATCCTTAGGGGGATATATAATGTTTGGAATGGATGCATTTAATTGTTCTGATGAAGTTCCAAGAATGAGGAATGAACACACTTACCCTTAATAAAGTATTCTATGATTTTATGTGAAGCTAGTCTGTGTGACATTCTGTTTAACTGGCTACTTATCATTCCATTGCATTATTGTTTTGTAGTTGGTTACAAATTTTCCTGCATTCATTCCCATGTCATTTTAATCATTCAAGTTCAGGGAGATAGGGCTAAGCAGTATGCCTGAGTGGTAAAGGAGGGATGACTGGGCTACACATCTATTGGCATGTAGAAGTTTCAAAACAAAATGTGGATCCTACAGCTTCATTTTCCTTTTGATTGAATTATCGAGATGCAGTACTAGGCATAAATTGCACCCATGGTCACCATTACTGTTTGCTTAACTCTTACAGGACAGATAATTAAAGGGGAGATTATGAGATCATACCAATGTCGCTGCATTTTTTAGATTTGTAGTATTTATTTTATTGAGTGATAGCATTGGTCACTGCTGTTATTCACAAGCTGCTATTGTGTCAGACAGGCTGTAGTAAGCATCAACAGAAAAAAACTCAGAAGGTGGTATGCAGACTGGTCGCTATGACTGAAGTAGGAGTTATAGGTTTGCTGTATATGTAAGGCATTCCAGATGGAACCTCAATAAGCATTCGAATTTTTAAAAAGTCCCCCCCCCCCTCCAATCCAATACCCAGTAGTTACAAAGCTTTGGAAAGCCAGTTATATCAAAATTAAAGTAAAGATAATTCTATAGGCTTGAAGGGTATTTTACGGCAAAATGTTAGGCTCATGCAAAGAGTTATAAAGAGATATCAAGCATCTTCCTCTTTTGGTAGGTCATTTTATATATGTTCTCAAAGCATCCCTAATTAATGTGTCTTATTAGGTGCCGTCACTGATGCAGCTTCTTTTTCAACATGCCATTATATAGTACGTGACCAAATTACCTTTCATATCTTTGATGTGCTTCTTCCTTGTTCTTGTACTACCAAGTAACTTCATCACTTCCTTCTTGTAAAAGCTGTTGAACTTCATTGCTTCAAAAATGCATAGGCAAAAATGAATTAAACATCAAAGACAATGTCTCAATTTATATATAAGTTATTAGTGATTATTATACCAGAATGTCATATACTGCAAATTTCATAAATGGACATCAGTAAAAAATATAACTAATTCACTGTAATACACTTAGGAAAATTAATGCATGGGACTACTGTCATACGTCTTAGTGAAGAGTAACATTTACCTAGCACTTTATTAACACATAGTAATTAGATGCTTACAGGTCAACATGAACCCATATGACAATACCATAAGGAAATGAAACTAGCACACATCAGTAAGCATAGTATCTGGTACAAAATCAGCATTCTACATGGCTAAGGTAGCATTTATAGACCAAATATGCTGACATTCAAACAGCTGAAGTTTTACTATCACACTAAGGACTCAGAAATGTTTCATCTAAGGTATGCTATACATGGAAGTAACAGAATGGATGAGGGAGACAGATGTATTGTTGTTATATATTCTGAGAAATAATCATGTTTTTTTTCCTGTCATTACCAGTTCTCTCTTTTACAAAGTGAACTTCTAGCCTTATGCATGTTAACTTGCAAAGCACATCACTATTGCCAGTGTTTGTATTTCTTAAGACTTTTCCAGAAAAGCTACTGAAAAAAATCTCAGGACTGTCTTCTTACAAAAAGTCTGAATCAATACCTAAGAAATGAGACACATCGATATAGACCAGTCACCTGGTATTTATGGTGATAGACATCAGTCTGCATGACTATGTGTTCAGCTTGTGCTAATCACCACCTGAATACCTCTTCATCTAGGTCATTGGCTGACACACTCAGAAATTACTACCAAACCTTTGCATGGTCACAGTCTAGAACTGACAGTATGCACTACGATGGTCTTATTAAAAACATGAAAGCGTTTCAACTCCTCCGGGTTTGTCTCAACTCTCAAGCAAGTAAACTAGTCAAATTGACTCCTTCAGTTTTTATCTGAGCTCTTTAGTGAGTCAGTTTTATATATATATATATATATATATATATATATATATATATATATATATATATATATATATGACCTTCCACTGTTCAGTAGTTTTAGAATGTCTTTTTTTCAACATTTAATAGCGTGGCATTTTTATGCTGGAGATGAACAGAGTATGAAATTAAACTTTGTATTCCTCATGAAATCAAACAGTTTCACTAGAGCAAATCATTACAATATTTGATCTGGTATAAAAAAATATTTGGAACTTTCCACCAAAGTGGAGTTTTACATAAAAAGGAATGGAAATATTTATATATTAAAACCAAAATGGAACACTCCTTTTCACACTAGACAATAGTAAACAAAAAAAAAAAAAACAAACAATTAACAACTTTAGGATTGATTATTCGAACTCGGGAATATGAGTCATCCAACTGTTCTTCCAAAACAACTTGCTGTGAGGTAACAATTGAGTTCTCTCATTTTTAGCAACATAATATCTGATGTCTCTAGTAACTATACTGATAACTTCATATTTTACTGAACATTCTCAGCTCTCTACAACTATGATGGTAAGCAGGTCCAAACGCCCTTTCCAGACATAACCCGCAACAATAAGCCACAAAGAGATTTATAAAAGAAAATGTCCAGTTTACAACGCAGTACATTAAAGAAAGGCTAACAAGGACTTTTTAACCTCAGTTTCTATGAAGAAGGCTGTAACTGTTTATAGTTTACATTTCAGTAACACAAAGAAGAGAACTGCATTGCAAGTTTGTTCAACAGTATATGTGGGCAGAACAGACATACACCTATATTAACAAAATAAGTTATGATAGCATGATATCATGCAGCATAATTGTATACTGAAGGGTAGGTAATTGTCACATCTTGTACGTCTCCTGCATTTTGTACATAAATAATATCTATTAGTGCAATAATGTACAGATACATTTCTGCAGGAATATCTTGAATATCCCAAGTAATTAAACTAGTACAGAAAGATCTTTAGAAATGACATACATAAAGATATTTTATAATGACAAAAGAATATCATGTTCTTAGCCTGTATCAAAGCAGGTGTATTCATATTCCTTCTGGGAACACTACTTGAGTTCAGTTTTTATTTTTTTAAGGACACTGTGCTTTCTTATTCCCTGTGGTAGGTTGCCCCAAGCAGTTAAACTACTTTTCATAATGTTCTTTCACTTATTGCATTTATGAAAGACGGTATCTTATGGGAGTTATTTTATTGCCAATATTAGAATGAAGAGTATCATAAATTTCCGACTGTTTCACTATAGAGCCTAGAAGTGCAGTATACTGTACCTACAGGTTAATAGCTTGAATATTGCATAGCTCAGCTGGAGGGCTGATCAAGAAGTGATAAGAGCCATTTACCTTGTTTTAGAGATACTGTCAGGGACAGTGGCAGGAGCCAGTTACCTTGTTTTAGCGATACTGTCACGGGCAGTGGCTAGAGCCAGTTGCCTTGTTTTAGCGATACTGTCAGGGGTAGTGGCAGGAGCCAGTTACCTTGTTTTAGCGATACTGTCACGGGCAGTGGCTAGAGCCAGTTGCCTTGTTTTAGCGATACTGTCAGAGGCAGTGGCAGGAGCCAGTTACCTTGTTTTAGAGATACTGTTAGGGCCAATGGCAGGAGCCAGTTACCTTGTTTTAGCGATACTGTCAGGGGCAGTGGCAGGAGCCAGTTACCTTGTTTTAGAGATACTGTTAGGGCCAATGGCAGGAGCCAGTTACCTTGTTTTAGAGATACTGTCAGGGGCAGTGGCAGGAGCCAGTTACCTTGTTTTAGAGGTACTGTCAGGGGCAGTGGCAGGAGCCAGTTACCTTGCTTTAGAGATACTGTCAGGGGCAGTGGCAGGAGCCAGTTACCTTCTTTTAGCGATACTGTCTGGGGCAGTGGCAGGAGCCAGTTACCTTGCTTTAGAGATACTGTCAGGGGCAGTGGCAGGAGCCAGTTACCTTGTTTTAGAGATACTGTTAGGGCCAATGGCAGGAGCCAGTTACCTTGTTTTAGAGATACTGTCAGGGGCAGTGGCAGGAGCCAGTTACCTTGTTTTAGAGATACTGTTAGGGCCAATGGCAGGAGCCAGTTACCTTGTTTTAGCGATACTGTCTGGGGCAGTGGCAGGAGCCAGTTACCTTGTTTTAGCGATACTGTCTGGGGCAGTGGCAGGAGCCAGTTACCTTGTTTTAGCTATACTGTCTGGGGAAGTGGCAGGAACCAGTTATCTTGTTTTAGAGATACTGTCAGGGGCAGTGGCAGGAGCCAGTTACCTTGTTTTAGAGATACTGTCAGGGCCAATGGCAGGAGCCAGTTACCTTGTTTTAGAGATACTGTCAGGAGCAGTGGCAGGAGCAAGTTACCTTGTTTTAGCGATACTGTCAGGGGCAGTGGCAGGAGCCAGTAACCTTGTTTTAGAGATACTGTCAGGGGCAGTGGCAGGAGCCAGTTACCTTGTTTTAGAGATACTGTCAGGGGCAGTGGCAGGAGCCAGTTACTTTGTTTTAGAGATACTGTTAGGGCCAATGGCAGGAGCCAGTTACCTTGTTTTAGAGATACTGTCAGGGGCAGTGGCAGGAGCCAGTTACCTTGTTTTAGCGATACTGTCAGGGGCAGTGGCAGGAGCCAGTAACCTTGTTTTAGAGATACTGTCAGGGGCAGTGGCAGGAGCCAGTTACCTTGTTTTAGAGATACTGTCAGGGGCAGTGGCAGGAGACAGTTACCTTGTTTTAGAGATACTGTCAGGGGCAGTGGCAGGAGCCAGTTACCTTATTTTAGCGATACTGTCAGGGGCAGTGGCGTTTACCTTGTGAATAATGGAGTTGCCAATTTTAGTTTCATTACTACTTCACCATTTTCATCAGTTTAAGATGCCCTGTACATCCTTAACATCATGGCAGACTAAAAATCTTCTAAATTCTAAATTATATCTCTGTTCTATTTAGTTTGATATGTTCAGTCTGCTGCAACTATAAATATTGTGTAAAGTTTGTCTAGCTGTTACATTGAAACATGGTAATTAAAAATACGTGTGGGCCTTTAAATGTGTTTTCAGAATGTACAGGAATGCAAAGAGTGTAGAAACATTCTCACAGCAGTTAGTAATATCACAACGTCCTAATTGCCATTTACTAGATTGTACAATAAAGTAGCTTGTAGGGATAAATTCAGAAAGTTTGTTCCATACTGAAGGCACACATGACAAGTAGACCTATAAGAATAGGAAGGAAATGGAGTCAAACTGGGATTAATCTGTATGAAGTTTAACCTATGAATTATACAAGGATGAATTCCCTCTGTTGAAGACTGAGGTGGGGGTGAGAGAGACCCACAGCCTTGGAATAACCTATGGAAGTATATGAGCTTGGAGTTGAGATATGGGAATAGCTAAGTACTGCAGCCAGGAACCTTCTTGTTGGTTATACAATGACCTACACTGTAGAAGGCCTGTGTGTACTAGATATTACTATGAGGATGCTGACAATACTGAGAGAGCAAAGTGAAGTGGGCAAACAATTTAGTTTGTTCTTTACTAAACAAACTCCAGCTTTGTGCACATCCTGACTCTGGTGACTTCTTAGATATTACACTGTTGGAAAACACAGGCAAGTATTTTTGGGCAGAACCCTTCATTTCTGAAGTCCTGAGACACAATCTCTTTTTGCAATGTAAGTGAAGTGAAATTTCCTTAAAATTAAGAGGGAGGGAGAGAGAGAAAAAGAAAATCTGTGTCCCAGGAGTGCTAAAAAGTTCTGTTCAAGTACAGAATGCAGCTGTAGAGCTGAAAGGTGTTTTGCTTTGTGAAACTGAATGTGTTTTGTGATTGGGAATCAGTGCAGTGTTTTTTTTTTTTTTTTTATTAATAGAAAGCATACAACTGTGTATTGCTTCTGCTGGAAGTCACTGCTGAGTATGTGCATTTAAACCATGTCCACAACTAATTAATGGTGAATTCAACGTAGACTAGCTTCCTCTTTTATTTCTGTTCACACTGATTACAGCTGTTATCTTGGGTCATCACGTATTCTGTTCCATCCTATTGTATAGTGATGTGTTATATTATTTTTATATTAAATATGTTCAGTACAGCAAGAGTAATGTGTTAAGGAACATTTTGCATTAACTTTTTAAGCAAGGGTTCAAATTCCTTTTCTGAGTAAATGCATATGCCATTTTCCTGCTATTTTTCTTTTTCGACTGATAAATAAAAATTGAAGTTATGACTATACCTTTATAAGTAATTATTTTTGCAAATTTGCATTTTTTATATATTTTAACCATATTTATTTTTTAAGCATTTTTTATTTGGTGACTGGATTGTTCCCTTAATACATTTTCACCGACATCTAAGACTCATAATGAAGCATATCATAGGCTATAAGCAGCCTCAGTTTAAGATCATCAACATTATCCTAATTAACCTCAGTTTCCACAGTTTTTCTATATGAGGTTGGGTGCCTCATTATCTGTTGCTACCTCTCTTCATTCAATGCTACTGTCCTACCCTCTCCTACTGCCTTCAACAGTTATGCCTGTCACAGGACTTTTGTCATGCAATCCATTCCTCTCTTTACTAAGAATCTTCATTTTGTATTGACTTCTTCCTCTTTTTCCGAAATATTCTTTACCAAATTATCTTCTGATTTCTTATATGAGTCCAAAGCCAGCATAATCTGTTTTCTTTGACCTTCTCTACAATTTATGTAACTTTGACCACTACAGACTCACTTGTAACAGTTTTTTTTATGTAAGAGGTCCTCACATCCTTTCTAATGTGGGTTCTATCAGTGAACGTTTTAAGCCTATCTACATAAAGAATAGTGTCAAATGCCTTGGTCAGTAACAAATATGCAGCATGGAGAGGCTGACCCTTATCAAGGGCTTTGGGAACCTTTTTAAAGAAATCTTCCAGAATGGATCGATGTCAACCTTTTAAGAAACAAAATTGATTATGCTCCAGTGTGTAAAAGTTACCTATGTCTTTTTTTATGAGTCCCATAAAAATGTCTTCCATGACTTTGCAGACAATGTCAATGAGCATTTTACTCTATAGTAACTAGGGTCTGTAGCTAGTCCACCTTTATGCAATGGCACCAAGATGGCTATTGTCCATTCTTCAGGGACATGGCCAATTGTTATGGTTAAGATGAAGACGTTTAGTAGGGGCTAAGCTAAATTATGCTTTGTACTGACCAGAAGGCAGCCAGTGATATTTCTGAGACTCATGGAGATGGCATCATTGTTGTTGTACAGAACTGATGTGACTTGATCCAGAACCATTTTAGGGGGTCTCTGTGGATTCAGGTTGTGGATTAGAGTTTTGAGTAGACAAAGTGACATAAGCCGTGAATTTGTCAGCAATGATATTGGCATTCTACCAAAATATAATTAGTGGTACCATCTGGTATCAAATTAGAGCTATTTTTTGTGTTGAACCTATTTTTCTAATATAAGTACAGAATACCTTGTGACTTTCTTTTGTGGTCAATGCAACTTTAAGTCCACAACTGGTCATGTATTTTCACTTCCAAGTTTAAGGATTTTGTTCATGAGATTTTAGTCTTTTCATACTGAGCCTGAAGAGACAATATAAAGAAACGTAAATCTCTTATTTTTTTTATTATAAATGTTTTTGCTATTCTTATCATGGTACTTGTAAATGATAGGGACAGACGCCTCACTACTTTGATCTTGAAGAAGTAAAATCTGGAGAAATATGTAATGTACCATTTTTGGAGCCAGTGGAAAATGTATGTTAGTTATAATTGTTGATAATGCCAGCATAGTTGCCATTAGAGTGATGTACAACTAAAGTCAAATTCTTAACCTTTATAGCATAGGTCCTAAGGGAGACTATGACTGTGTGGTAGTTGGTCTTAACGAAGGAGATAGAAGCTCAAGGGGGGTGGAATAGACTGAGGTGGTTTACTTGATAAAATCATGCATGTAGAAAGAAGCCAGCATTATTGGATTTCTCATTGATCAGGCTGCTGTGAACAGAGAGACATAAGGTATTGTAAAACCCTGATGGCTGTCTAGATGATGGCTCCTCTGATCATCACTTGCCTACTGGAAATGAAAGGAACAATTAAACTATGGGAGGGATAATGGTTGACAGGTAATGTTCAGAAGATATGCATAGGGGAAAAAGGAAAGAAAAATCAAGTATAGAATGCCCACCCACCCCAAAATCAGTGTATATAGATAGAATGTTAATATGCTGTCATCATTTCAGGATTTTTTTTCCCATTTGAAATACTCTGAGCTGTACTAATTTTCCGTATTTCCCCAAATATACCAGTATAAAGACAGGCAATGAGAAAATATGTTTATTCATCAAATATAAGTGTATAAATATAGATACATTTTTGAAATGGTAATTTACATTACAAAATTCAAAATCCTTACTAACTGATCAGTCCATCATCTCTTTTTATTGCACTGTCCTCTGTACTTCCCTTTTTGTCCTTCCCAGCTGATAAACTTTAGTCCATATCGATACTAATGCACTGTCCCATGACACTGCCCATTGCAATTTATATCATGTTATACATTTGTGACATCTATTTGTATTGCACATCAAGTCAAGTTAACCAAGCAAAAAAAAAACTGTCATAAACTGACCAACTATAAAAATTATCTATTATGATACAATACTCTTTCACAATAAGTGTTGCTGGAGAAGTACAGAGAAGGTCAGAAGGAGATGCAGTGTGTCTTTGTGGATTTAGAGAAAGCATATGACAGGGTGCCTAGAGAGGAGTTGTGGTATTGTATGAGGAAGTCAGGAGTGTCAGAGAAGTATGTAAGAGTGGTTCAGGATATGTACGAGGGTAGTATGACAGCGGTGAGATCTGCGGTGGGAGTGATGGATGTGTTTAAGGTGGAGGTGGGTTTACATCAAGGATCAGCTCTGAACCCTTTCTTATTTGCAATGGTGATGAACAGGTTGACAGACGAGATCAGACAGGAGTCCCCATGGACTATGATGTTTGCAGATGACATTTTGATCTGTTGTGAGAGTAGGGAACAGGTGGAGATATGCTCTAGAGAGAAGAGGAATGAAGGTCCGCAGGACTAAGAATATATGTTTTTGAAAGAGAGGCAAGATTACATTGGTTTGGATATAACAATTCCTCTATGTTAGGCTAGAGGAATGGTGAGGATGCAGGGAGTAGAGATGGTGAAGGTGGATGAGATTAAATACTTGGGATCAACAGTTCAGACTAATGGTGAGTGTGGAAGATAAGTGAAGAAGAGAGTACAAGCAGGATGGAGTGGGTGGAGAAGAGTATCAGGAGTGATTTGTGACAGACGAGTACTAGTAAGAGTGAAAGGGAAGGTCTACAAGAGGGTAGTGAGACCAGCTATGTTATATGGGTTGGAGACAGTGGCACTGACAAAAAGGCAGAAGTCAGAGCTGTATGTGGCAGAGATAAAGATGTTAAGATTTGCACTGGGTGTGACGAGGGTGGACAAGATTAGGAATAAGTATATTAGAGGGTCAGCCCAGGTTGGAAGTTTGGAAACAAAGCCAGAGAGGCAAGATTACATTGGTTTGGATATGCGCTGAGGAGGGATGCAGAGCATATTGGGAAAAACATGCTAAGGATGAAGTTGCCAGGAAACAGGAAAAGAGGAAGGCCTAAGATAAAGTTTATGGATGTGGTGAGAGAGGACATGCAGGTGGTTGGTGTGACAGAGTAAGATGCAGAGGACAGGAAGAAATGGAAACAGATGATCCGCTGTGGTGACCCCTAACGGGAGCAGCCGAAAGAAGAAGAAAAAAACTCTTTCACAATACTAAGCTAAAAATGTGTTTCTTTACTCATGTATAGTATAAATCAGTCAGTACCTTACCTATAATCCTGGAAATGTATTTACCCTATGTTTGTCCTGCTCCATTCCATGAGATCAGTATACCATGTCTTAGCTTTAGCCCATTTTATTCCTATTCACCAGCAAAACTGTATAAACATAAATAAAAGTATACTTTAGTAATGATGTGGCAGCTTGTCTCTGTCTGCGGTTTTGTTTAATTGTATAAAAGTAAACAGCATTTGGAATTTATAATAATGTTGGTGCTTTTCGGTCAGGTTTCCACTGAAAACTGCCTCTACTGTTTGACTCACACAGACAACAAAAACAAATAAATAAAGAAATAAAGAAATAAATTAATTAATTAATTAATTAATTAAATAAATAAAACCATATGGTTACACAAGGTAAGGAAATATAAGAGAAAGCTTGCAGTCAAAACAACTTTCAGATCTAAGTAGCTTTTCAGAAGTTTTTATGACTGGATGTTACTAACAGAGGGTAAAAAAAAGCATACAAAGTTTTTTTGAAACACAATGAACATTCCAAGGAGAATTCGCCAAAAAATAAAACGAACCACAAAATATGTATCAGCACTTTTGTTCTTTAATTTATCAGAACTTTTTCAGAATGAGTAAATAAGGAACTATACCTCTTTCATAGCATCACAATCACATGACCAACCCCGATTAATTAACATTCAATTTAAAGACATGTTCAAATATTAATTGATTATTCATAAATTACATAAATTACATATATAAACACATTTTAAATAAAAAAAAAAATAAAGTTTATATATATATATATATATTTCTATAATCTTTGGGCCATTGAGAAGCATTTAATATTGATGTGTTCATTCAGTCCTTGTTTTTATCAGAAGCCAAACTAAGTTGCCCTTCTGCTTCTTTACATTCCAATTTGTTTGTGTCTTTTGGCTTTTCCCAGTTAGGGGTCGCCACAGCGGAACTCCGGTCTGCTAATGATTGGCAGTTGATTTTTACGTACCGGCTTGCCAGGCCTGACGCACAACTTTCAGCAAAGTTACGCCCATTCACGCATGTCTCCACGCAGATGACGCTCTAGCTGAGAATTGTCTTACTGTGAGGTGACAATTCTACCGCAGCTCCACCACCGCGGGAATTACCTCTAAATTCTCCTATAGGCTCATGATCAAGAACAAAACATGTATGTTTCCTAAACTTTTAACATTCTTTTGTGTGTTTGGCTAAAGCATTACTCAAATCGCATTTTTTAATAGCAGTGATATGCTCGTATATTTTTTTGGAAAGTTTTCTGACAGACTTTCCTATATAATAACTGTCACAGGTTTCACAAAGGGTTATGTAAACTATACTGTGAGAGATGCAATCAAAGTTTTCTCTTCCCACATTTCTTTATGGACATTTTTTATGTAAATAACAGAGTATCTGCCATATACCTGCAGAACCTACATTTGTTACACTTAAATGTACGAAAACACTGCAGTGCATGTATGGTAAAACACATATACATACATGCACACACACACACACACACACACACACACACACACACACACACACACACACACACACACACACACACACACACACATACACGCACACACACACACATATAGATAGATAGATAGATAGATAGATAGACAGATAGATAGATAGATAGATAGATAGATAACTATAATGATCTTGATGAATACAGTCTCGAAACTCATTATTTTCTAGCCTTTATCTTTGCAATCGTAAGAGGCATATCACCCCAACATGATGTTATATTTTCATATTGAACAATGTTTTAAATCTGTAACACTTATTTAGTGGTTATATGTTGGATACAATTGATATCAGTATTTCCATTTTTCTTTACCATTTATAAAGTCTTGATCAGTGGTAGATCATGCTATATATTTGTTAATCCTTTATGTTAATTTAGTTTTAAATAGTAATGTTTGTAGTTGTTGTTATACTTCATATTTTATTATGTATATAAACATCGGAGCTTTTCTCCTCAGGTCACCACTGAAAAAGGGCAACTGCCAAGTTGGACTAACCCAGTCAGCAAATGTCAAATAAATTAAAATAAATAAATAATATTGGAAGACCAAAATACTGAAGACCTCACTATCAAACTCCTGGACTTGCCCCCTACAAGAGCCATGTTACCACTTGTTCCTTGGTCTACACACCCCCTCAGGTCCCATATTAGCACTAGTTCCTAGATTTACACTGGTAAGGTAGAGAGTCTTCAGTGTTTTGTCTTTCAATATTATGGTCTAGAGTCAGTGAGTTTCTAAATTGTGATAATAAATGTATGTTATATTATATAATATTATATATATATATATATATATATATATATATATATACACACGCACACACACTCACACACACACACACACACACACACACACACACACACACACACACACACACACACACACACACACACACATATGCTGGCCCTACATCTGGTCGAATGAACAGCTATACTGACATCTGTTTGCATCAACATGTTCTGATTGACTCATGAGATGGTCGACAGGTGTGAGAGATTGATAATCTCCATGTAAGGGAATATTCCCTTTCCCTCTGGTTGTGCGATCATTGAATTAGTGTATAAAATTAGCAGAGGGTATAGGGGAGAATGTAGGAGAGCTTGCTGCCCTCCAAAAAATACTTGCATTTAGTTTACCCTGTTTCAGGGTAATCCTAGTAGCATGTACAGAGTGTGTATTTTTTTATGTTGATATTGTTGTGGTCATCAGTGTAACTGGTTGTATGACCACCTGTTGGGAACCTATATTTATAAATCATTTCCTTGTTTTTATAAAATTATATTTTGTTTTTCTTTTTATTTTCCTTTGATTCATTCATGCAGTTCAGGTTAAAAGGGTGTCATTATTATGTTTCCAATTCTCAGGCAGAAAACGTAATCCTGGATTGAAGTCAAACACAGGCCTAATCAGGATCGCCCTTTGGTCAACTGGTTCCCTAGGCAAAAGGTCTCCACAGCATCCCTCCCAACACACCATGTGCCCCCATTCTGGTCAACCTACACTATCCAGATTACTGGAAAATCACCCCTGCTAGAGCGGCTCCCTAGGTGGCCAACTAGTTGGCCTATGCCTAAGGTCAGCTATGGGCCTAATACATGCACTCACTTACACACATTATGCACATTAAAAGGCAATTTTGTGGTTGTGGTCTAATTTTTAAAATAAGGTCATCAACTTTTTTACTCAAGCTATCATGTATGTCAACTCTGTCTATTGCATTTTTATAATGTGTTGGTTTAATTCTGTAGAGAAAGTGAATGCATGTTATTTGCAGTTTTAGTGTCCTCCATAATGGTCTCTGCTTCTTGCATCTCACTGATTTTCTCACATAGGTCTGTTCATACTACTTTTGAAAAAAAAATGCCATATTGATAACACTAACAGAAAACACAAAGGCACAGGAACCCAAATGAGATGTAATACCTTTCATTGAACCAGCACTGGTATTACAATTATTCAGAATTTTGGTACCCTTTTGTGAGGAGTTACTAACTTACTGTTGTTCGATACACTGCCTAAATATCTACTTGCAAATAAAAAGAGAACTGCATCAAGTGATAGAGCAGGGAGAAATTGCTTAGCCAGTACTAAAAGTATGTCTGTTACACTCTACTAAGTACACATTATTGTTTTTGTTTTCCTTTTACTGCAGATTGTAAAACCCCTTCATTGTATTTATTTGCAATGAGCGCAAATGTATGTTTTTGTGGATCAGAGCTCCATTTACACTAAATAATTAAGTGAATGAATGAATGAATGAATGAATAAATAAATAAATAAATAAATAAACAAATAAATAAATAAATATGCATGTACCATAACCAGATACTTTTTATGGGCTATTGCTATTTTTAGTATCTTTTTATCAAAATGTTAACCGATGAAGGGAAATCATTATGGCAAATAATGTTTGTTGAGGGTACACTTTCTGTACCGTGGTAGCTATTTTAAGAAGTGGTGAATATTCATTATTACAATTAATGTGCATTTAATATCGAACATGTACATGTTTTGAAATGTCCATATGCTGTGAAGAGAAGGTATGTTAATCTATAACAAAATCTGTAGACAGAAGGCAATATCTTACAGGCTTCTGTTGCATTTGATGTTAATAACTTGAGGAGAAATTTGAAATGTATTTTCTTCTGTTTTTGACTAAATATTGCTGCAAGAAATAAGTGGTTAGCTTCAACTATCATCTGTTTTGCTTATTCCTATGTGAAAATTCATATTAGATTGAAATAACTACCTAGTTTAAAGCAAAGAAAAGTTTTGTGCTGTATCATTTGCCAGTATTCAGTATTCTGTATTTGAAACAGATTTGGGATGGCAGTCTTTTGTGACAAAGCAACATTTACCATTTTCACAGCATCTGAGAGCACCCATCCAGGTATTGTTGATAGCTAATAAGAAACATTTTGTACTTTGTCACTTGCCAGTCTTCAGCAGTCTGTATTTGAAACAAATATGGGATGGCAACCTGTTTGGATTAAGTAGCATTTGCCATTTTCACAGCACCTGTCAGTACTCAAACTGGCATTATTAAACAGTCTAACATATCTAATAAGTAAAGAGATGTGGTCTGCACAAAAGCTTGGTAAAATTATATGGATATCTGTCTGGGTGTCATGTTGTATTTTTTATAGCCTCATTTGCATTTTGGTGCATAGCATGCTTCCTTTTCATTTTCTTGAGACAACATCGTGTGCATCAAATGTATGGCACCATTCACTTGAGTACCCAAGCGTTTATAACATAACACAGCAAAGGCGCAATCCACAAAAAGAGCAAAAAATTATCTTTCAGGAGAGAGCAAGTCATCCTCTACCTCGACATGGGAGAATTTGCCTCTCCTGACCTATAACTTATAATAACTCTAATGTTACACTGACTTGGAGAAAGAGTTAAATGTCTCTTTTCTTTTCTCTCAGTGCACACCCAGATCATATACAAATATTGCAATAACTCTGAGTAAACAAAGACCCAGAAAACAAAAAATCATGCAAAAAATAAAAAAAATAAATGCAATAAATGAATATGAGCACTTGTCTTGCAAAGACATGAGGAGATCCCTATAACATGTTAGCTTGTGCCATAGCCAGGTATCAATTAAAAATGCCTTTAAAGTACTTAATGATTGCTTCTAAGAATTATATATATATATATATATATATATATATATATATATATATTTTTTTTTTTTTCATTTTCAATTTGAATCTCACATTTTTTTTACTTTTTAACTGGCATATAAAATTCGTCTGATAGAGCTTCTTTGTGACCATCTGCTGAGTCACTTCTTTGATGTTCTGTTCTGGTTTTACTGCTTTCTTTAGCCATTTTGTTAGCCAAGTATAATTCCTTCATAGCCTTATTTGCCTTTTTTCTCCCACTTCTTCCTGTACTCATTTGATAACTTGTTGGACTTTGGCATTCCACTACCATCATTCCTTATGTACCTTATTCCTATAACATTGCTGTAACTCCATTGTAAGTCTGCATTAGGTCAGTAATGATGCCACATTATGATCCATGTAATACGTAATACTGTCTGGTTTTCTCATAGTGCTAGGGTTGTGCAATTGGAGTAAGTCTCTGTATGACCACTTATGCTACTTTTTCTTTGGTCTGTGTTTGCGGCAGGGACAGGTTCAGCTCAGCATAGTGTTGATATGGTACAAAGGAAAAGGTTCATTTGGCTGCTGGCAATAACTTAGCACCACAGTTATTATGGAGAATGGAGCAATTTGCAAAAGGCAGAAAAATATTTGTAGAATGTTATACTTCAGGCACAAACTCTACCAAGCAAATATGCACCTTGATGCTATGACGGGTGCATATTATACATCTATAACACTTCCCCTTTAAATGTTATACAACAAAAACAATAACAACAACAAAGTGTCATCCATAATATGCAAGTGTAGATAGATGGCTCCACTGTAAGCATTATTCACATACTCCACTTAAGTTTTCAAAACATATTACAAATTTCAGTAATGTGACCTACAGCATGCATGTAATGAGATCCAGTGACACTGCCTTAGATCTTCAAGCTACTGAGGTTCCAATGATGTAATCAGTGCTGTAAAACAGTAGTAAGCTAAATATGAGCCATAAACATGAGACTATCATGATAAGCCATGTAGTGTACACTCACACATGCACTCACCAAATCACAAAGCAGTAAAATGTCAACATATGTGAAACAGTAAACAAGTCATGTCACCTTCATGTCAGACATAGCATTCATGCAGTGCATCACTGCACTGTTTCAAGTGTTCTTCAGTGCAATGTGCATGTCATAGACAACTGCATTTACTTTAGAGGATCAGAGAGCTGTGGATGTACATTTATCATTTAATATGAGATATGAGTGAATGTCACAGATGGGACACACTTTAGTGCCCAGGAAAGCACCCATTCTTGCTTGTTATCTTCATAATTCAGACTTGTGTTTGGCAAGAAAAACAATATTAAATCTTTATATAACATGCCAGCGCATACCTGTGACAGATGATACATATGGGTGACATACACACATTCACACGCACACACACACACACACAAACACACACCATTGATCAAACATAAATAGCCAACAGATGGACTAATTGAACAGTGTGAGTGCATGTATACCTCCTTCTCCACTGACAAGTCTGCTGGCAGCATAGGAAATAGGTCATCCAATGGGGTCATCTTACTGACCCAGTCTCTACATCCCAACTCTCACCATCAGGGAAATGGTGGTCAGGGGGATTAAAACAAAAATAAAACATAAAACATCTGAGCTTGTCTGAAACTGTCCCCACCCCAACTAGTGTAATTAACTACACAAGTCCTTTCAAAATACATCCAGAGTCTAGTCTATCAGTCTACATCCATGGTTTAGAAACTCTTGTTTAACTAACATCTATTATCTTGTATTCTCTTATGGAGCTTTTCTCCACTGAAAATGGGCTCATTTTGGCCCAGTGTACTTTCCCGGTCAACTTATATATATATATATATATATATATATATATATATATATATATATATATATCTACTTACATTTTGCAAGCTCAATCTGAAGTGTAATGTCAGCACCCCTTATACCTACATTTACAACTTGAACTACTCGAAATTTAAAGCAATGTGTATCACCTTTTAAGTGAATATGTTTAAAGAGAGCATTATTCTCAACCTCTCTCCGAATCTCAGAGAGGTGAGAACAAATCCTTTTTTTAATTTCAAGTTAGTTTTACCTGTGGAAAAACTCGGATATGCTACACAATTAGCCAAATAAACCACATTCTGTGTTTGACAAGTAGCAAAAGTCCTAAATTCAAAAATAACACCAGAAATGGGATGTCGAAATAATAACTCGTTATTAATAACATTACAGTAACTTCACTGATGGCAGGGTTGTGTTCCTTTGCTATTCAATGATAGTTTTTTTATATCGAGGCATATCTTTGTAACACAGAAGCTGTTTTAAATTTCCTTCTTTTTATGTGCAAACTCTGGTTTAATACATATAAATTCTTTAATTTCACTATTATAAGTAAAAATAGGCCAATATTTATTAATAATCTGTTTAATACATTTTGTATGCCTGTTATATTTTATAAGATACCTAACAGGTATTTTCTCAGTTGGCCTATTAACTAGCTACTAGATCAGATCTCAAGTATGTCTGCCCTATATCAACGCGTCTATTAACAGATACATCTTTCATAATGTCCAGCAATTCTGGATCATATCTCCTTCAAATCAAATACTTACTCATAACTTTCAGGTCTTGCAAAAATACATCCCCTTTAGTATTTAGTGTACTGGCCTGTAAAACTTGACTATAATATAGGTGCAGGAACAAACAAGGGGAAGAAGAAGAGTTCGTACCCCTGTTCAGCGGACTACATTGGTGAGTCATGAGGGACATTTAGACTCTCACAAGAAACAAAGTGCAAAAAAGGTAGGCCCGGTTACTCGGAGTCGGGCTATGGTGACTTGAACATTTGTAATGTAGTTAATCTATCTGAAAGGGTATTCTCTTCTGTTGAGTTATCTGTTTTAAATAAAGGGCTGAGTTTTATTCCAGCCACTGAAGGGAATATAAGTGAAGCACTAACAGAGCTGAGATAATTTACTAGTAATCTAGACCTTAAACTTTTATTTAAAAATAATTCTGAAGAGATGGGTAATAAAATTAAGAGATCCACTACATTTGTACCTGTGCATACTCTTACAGTCAAAGCATTCTTAGAGATGTGTGAAGTAGAATTATGAGTTGTTCTTTAGCAATAATATTGCTACAAGGTTTTATAACCTTACTTCAGAAGAAAGGGATGCTTTGAAGAATTTATGCCTATATGATGATATAATAATAAAATCTGCAGATAAGGGTGGTAAAGTTGTAGTGTTGCATAAAACAGTGTACAACACTTTAATGTATGAATTACTATCAGACTCTAAAGTGTTTAAAGTGGTTAACATCAGAGATGTGAATGGGCTTATCTATAAGATTAAAGAATTTCTATATAGTGCCATGATAGATGGAGAAATCAGCCCAGATGAATACAATTATTTATATGTTATTCAGCCTGTGATGCCATTAATATATATGGACTGCCAAAGCTACATAAACATCTAACATATCCCCCTATGAGACCTATAGTCACCAGACGTAAATGAGCGACTGACTTAGAGTGTCAACTTAAACCCTTTTTTGAAGTTTAATCCTGCTTTATTAAGGACACTAATGATTTTTTTGCAGTTTTTGAAATCTTAGTCTGATAGAGCAAATTTGAATGGGTTATTGTTGGGCACACTAGATATCAAGTCACTTTTTACTGTAATACCAAATGAGTTAGGTGTTCAGTACATTAGAGAGTTTTTGAATAAGCACAGTATTTTTACATCTTGTAAAATTGAGATTATATGTTCCATGCTTGAAATAGTTTTACAAAATAATGTTTTTTTAATCAACAAATACTACCATCAGCAAGTTGGTGTAGCAATGGGTACACCCATTGCTAATACGTACACCAACTTGGTTCTATCTAGATGGGAAAAAATATATTTTTGACACTGTTAATCCTTTAACCTATATGAACCCTGATTTGGTGTTCTATAAGCATTTTGTTGATGATATTTTTCATTTGTGAAATAATAGTATAGAGAACTTGAAATTGTTTGTTAACTGGTTACATAGCAATGCTGAATTTTTGATGTCTGACTTGACTTATGATAGTTTAAAAATTATTTTTTTTAGATATGACTGTTAGTTTATTTGATGAATGTTTTGACACTACTATTTTTAAAAAGGATGTGCAGGCTACAAGATACGTGCACTCTCAGAGTATGCACCCAAATATTTTCAAAGGTGTTGTATATAAACAATCTTTACGGGCCAGTAGACTAAATACTAAAGAAGATGCATTTTTGCAAGACCTGGAAGTTATGAGTAAGGATTTTAGTTGAAGAGGATATGATCCAGAATTGTTGGACATTATGAAATATGTATCTGTTACTAGATGTGTTGATATAGGGCAGCCATACTTGAGATCTGATCTAGTAGCTAGAGTTAATAGACTAACTAAGAAAAGACCTGTTAGAAATCTTATGAAATACAACAGGCATACAAAATGTATTAAACAGATTATTAACAAATATTGGCCTATTCTTACTTCTAATAGTGAAATTAAAGAATTAATAGGTATTAAGCTAGAGTTTGCACATAAAAAAGAAAGAAAGAAATTTAAAAAAGCTTCTGCATTACAAAAATATGCCCCAATATAAAAAACTATCACTGAATAGCAAAGGAACACATCCCTGCTATCAGTGCAGTTACTGTAATGTTATTAATACTGAGTTATTATTTCAGCATCCCATTTCTAGTGTTATTTTTGAATTTAGGACTTTTGCTACTTGTCAAACGGAGAATGTGGTTTATTTGGATAATTGTGTAGACTGTCCGAGTTTTTATATAGGTAAAACTAACTTGACATTAAAACAAATTTGTTCTCACCTCTCTGAGATTCGAAGAGAGGTTGAGAATAATGCTCTCTTTAAACATATCCAGTTGAAAGCTGATACACATTCCTTTAAATTTTGAGTAGTTCAAATTGTAAATGTAGGTATAAGGGGTGGTGACATTACACTTCAGGTTGAGCTTGCAGAATGTAAGTGGTATGTTATTTCTAGCATCTGTTTATCCAGGACTGAACTCACAAAATAGTTTAACACCTATTTTGAAATATAAGCATTACTGTATTATTTAGTATATTAACCAGGCTGTTTGTATCTGTATGTTTTATTTTGTCTTGTTTTTATCTTTTTGCTAGGAATGGGTTAATCATGCTTGTAACTGTTTTAAATATTTAATTGAATTAATTAAATGTTGTTTTTTATTGGCTGATTTGAATATTTATTGTGACCATTACCCTAGCTGTTTTATGCATTGAGAAAGAGTTTATGCTTGAATGCTTTGCGTTTGTCTTATAAAAAACAAGTCTTGACGTTGTATTCCTAGTTTATTTCTGTTTTTTTATTACTTAACATTTACTGAGGTATGGTTTGATGTGTTTGTGTGTGTGTGTGTGTGTGTGTGTGTGTGTGTGTGTGTGTGTGTGTGTGTGTGTGTGTGTGTGTGTGTGTGTTTAAGTGAAAGTTGTAAAAAATATATATATCTACAGTGCAAAGAAGTGATATGATTTAGTGTAGAACTAACTAGGTGAATTTATTGTTAAACACAAATTATTTGCACTTTGAGTATCATAGATATGTGACATCTGGTTCTGTCATTTTGTTCTTATTTCCACTTTTGAGTATCATAGGTACATGCATAATATTTAATGTATAATAATTTGATTTATTCAGGGTATTTCATATGTGTAGTAACTGCTAGTAATTATTTATATTTTCCACAAGTGTGTCTAATTTACTACAGTCCCCCTTTTTAAACCAGCAAAACCATGATATTATATTCCAAAATTAGAAACTTGCTCTGTTTTTACTGCTAAATAGAAAAACAGTGATGATGCACAGTAACTTTTTGAAATATATTATCCTTGATACTCTCCAGCAAATCTGTTTTCATAAATACCCCTTTCTTCTTTTCATTGATAAATTCTCCTTAATAGAGAACATTATTTTACCCTGTCTGTTCTAAGACAGTCAGGCTTCCCCGTCTGTAAACTCCATGCCCTTTAAATGGTTACTAACTGACAAGAACTGATGTTTTTTTTCCTGTGGGACTCATGACATGCAGAGTACCTGTCAACACTTCCAATCACTCTCTACTTATACTGTCCTTCCCACCCTTGACATATTCATTGCTAGGCCTCACACACCTAGTTAATCCACTTAGAACATATCAGTTCTGTTCATCACTTTATAACCCTATTACCTTGGAGGCACTATCCTCAGGAAAACAGGTGCCAGACCAATGAAAAAAAAGCCCCAATTGCGTTATTCAGCAGACTATAAGGGCCTCTAGTCTGTGACACTGCCCACTTGGGGAATTGCACACGCGTTTTATGGCAGCAGTTGCTTTATTAAATATTGATTTAAATCATGGCCTTTAATCAAATCCTGGAGCTGACCTGTTTTCTCTTTGGTTATTAGTATTATTATTATTTTTCCAGCAATTTGCTTGTTTGATGTTACAGGCCATCTGATGTCATGTGAACCCAGAGAGTGAGCAGTTATCAAATGGCAAACAGGCAAGTCCTATCAAAAGTAATAAAACAATTGTGATAATCAAGTGACGAAATGTAAATAGGCAGTAATAAGCAAAATTATATCCACTGAGGGACCATTATAGTGCATTTTAGCTGACAAATAAGCAAGGTTTCATTAAAGGCAGCATGTTCAGTGTTTGCTTACATTAAAATGTGAAAAGGTACAAATGTTTTTTATGTTCTGGGGAAGCTTCCTGAAGGAAAATAAGAGCAGAAGTGACCAATCAAGCTTTCTGACCACAGCCAGGTGGATACCTGCTTTTATTTAACCCACTTCTGATTGTTATCTTGATCCTTTTTTTCCTTAAGCCCCTTTGGGATGATTTGATTTGCAGTGATGTTGCAAACTGCCTCATTTTGCTAACAAAATTAAGACAAGCCTCTGTCTTTTACAGAGATAATATGCAGGGTGAGTACATCTGGCTTTCTGCTGCCTGTAACACCAGCACATGCGTTGTCTGCCACTGAGCAGGCACAGCTAAATCTTTTGCAACCTTTGTGCTTAAACAGCAGCAAATGAGCGATGATATTCAAGAAAGTGAATGCAGAGCTATTATTACCTGCAGGATACGCATATGTTGAAACCTGAAAATGACTAGTTACTGAAAGGAAATTTGCCTTTTATGTATTGACAACTTTCCACATTAGAAAATGCAAACTTACTAAAAAGGCAGTTTGCCATGTCATTTGTGGTTAGGTTTTTTACTTTGAAATACTTAGCAAAAGCTAATGTGTTATCTGACAATAACTGACATTTTTATCACAAAAGAACCTGAGCTTAAATTAAATACATGTTCTATTTTACAGCAAATTATAAACTAATTATTTATATTTCTTTTGCTTTCTTAATATGGTTTCTGCAAGCCTTCACAGAGGTCAGGACATATAAGTTGCAAGTCATTTAAGATTCTGAAAATTGCCCATGCAGATCAGTACTGCACCCCAGAAAACAAATACAAAATAAAAAAAATAAAAAGTTGACCTATTTTGTAAACAGCTGTGCATTTTGCTTGAACAAGTTCTGCTTTCTGTGTTGTGCACATCATTTATGAAGGACAGCATATATGTATTATAGTCACCATTAAGGTGTAACTTGTCAGTCTACAGTATGAAACAACTGACTTGCAGCCTGTGATGACCTAAGACAGTTACTCTTAAGAGGCATGGTCATGGCATTTTTTGCTTGTTGGTATGTGTCTGAAAATGAAGGGTCTTAATGTTGGCAGGATGTGATTGTGATAACAGTACCGATGCCAGAAGGAAGTGATTTCAAACTGAGAGTACTTATTTTTATTTTATTTATTTTATTTTATGTTGATTTTTA